>NC_053134.1:6789135-6976635 GCF_010015445.1 Perca fluviatilis
AATAGATGTATCTTTGTCTTTGTTTCCATTAATGCTAAAACACAGAGAGCAGATTCAAGCGTGCAGGTTTTCTTTAACCATCTGCACTTCCTGCTGACATTTGAAGTGCCCAGAGGCAAAATGAGAGGCTTCTTTCTCCTCACCAGTAAGAGGCGTGGACGTGGAGTCCCCCTTAAACCTCAGTGAATTCATAACAAAGCTTGAAAAAAAAAAACTTTTCTAAAAAGGAAATGGTCAAAGGTCAGTTATAGAACAGCGGCCCTCAGCAAAATGTAAAATGTAGTGTCTTACCTCGATCAACAGGCAACAAACTAGCGCTAACTTTCTAAGCTTTTTCCTCTGCAACATGCTTTTCCTGCTCCTGCATGCATCAAGTAAACTAAAAATACAGACAGAGCTGGACTGACGCATTTTATGTGTGTTAGTGTGTGTTTAATTGCTAAGGCCAATGTACGCACCCTTCTCATTGGGTGGAAAAGGACTCGTGTACAGATGCTTTTTCAGACATTTTAACATTTCCAGGAGGTCTTAATGTTGGTGGGAGGTAATGTTTGATTGCATGCATCTTTTTTGAATTATAACTGATGAATACAATGTGACTTTTTTTTCATTCTTTAACAGTCTTCATCTGCAGTGAATGTTTTAATGAGCACAGAGGTAAAGCGCTCCCATCTAATGGGCTAATTATAATTTTTTCCTTTTGAGTGGGATTACACTGTGAAAATTAGCTGGAGACCCCAGGGTGTTTGTTAATGGTCAGTTTGTTTTGTCTCCAGTTCCTACAAATGTCCGCTTTGTTAGTCACTTGATTAACCTGAAAAGTAGCCAGACTCTCCTCCAGCGTGCTTTGGAAGAGGCCGGTCCGGCAAAGCGAGACTACCCGAAAAGAGACCTCAGGCAAGAAGAAGCAAGTAAAGCCACACCCAACAAAAAGATAGAAACCAACAGATAATAGAGTTAAATCGAAATTTTGAATGATATTATCTACATTAATAACTACACTTAACACAGCTATGCATCTCTTTATTGGATGTTTTTTGGGGTCATGCAAATGTTTGCTCTGGACAATATGAGGCTCAGGATGAAATCAGCCAAACCCAAATGAGAAGTCTCAATGTAGTGTGGTTTGGTTTTAGTGCAGTTAACCTTTTACAGATAAGTATATTTATAAGTCAATTGTACCACAAATATGACTCTTGTCAGGGTGGAGCAGTGCAGTTTATAAAACCACACAAACAACTCTTCCCCTGACATTGTTACGTGTTTAATAAAAGGCCATATCTGTATGTTAAAATAGTCTAGTGAACTCATCACAGCCTCACTCAAAGTAAAAATGAGTAACTCCTATTTATTTGATGCTTTTTAGTCTGCTAGCTGTCATTTTGGGGGTCTCATATGTTTTTACTCACATTAATATCAACAATACCTGCTTACGTATGGACATACTTACATACTACTTTTAGTGATACAGAGGCGCCTTTTTGTTGTTGTGTTTCTAATAAGGTTTAACATGACTGTCTCCAAATGTCTTGTAGCAGAAATGCACCTATAGTGCCTGTGTGCTGCCGTCATACAGCATTATAAAACATAAATAAGAAGTGCAAAGCATACTGAAACCCTATAATACAGCATGTTCAGTAGAGCAGCAACCTGCTGAGTTTATGAGGTCGTAAAGTGGATCAGAGTTTTATTCATGTTTGCAGCGGGTCTCTTATGTCGCCCCAACAACTGTAAGCTATTAGGGAGCACAGAGGCAATTAAAAGTGTAAGTGGTGCACCTTCTGTTTTCAGCTATTTCCAGGACTGTGTTTCCTACTACATGCAGGGTTAAAACATTTTTAACATGATATGTTTGTATAATAGCCCACCCAGCTGCAAATGAAGACCCAAAAACTCAAAAAAATCAGCAAAGCAGGGTCAGCTGCAGGGTGAAATCTACGGTACATCTGCACTAACTCAAGCCCAACCCACACACACACACACACACACACACACACACACACACACACACACACACACACACACACACACACACACACACACACACACACACACACACACACACACAGGGAACAACCAGTGGACAAGCTTGGAGATTTTTTAGACTGACAGGCTCTAATTTAAAACCAGTGAGGTTAAAAAAGGGACCAAAAATAAATATGGCACATCTGCGGCAGCCAAACCACCATCATGTCCTTTAAAATACTGTAGAGATCCATCCTAAAAACACGATAAGCAGCCACCATATATTGTCTCTAAACTGTCCAGTGTGATACAGAAGAAGAGCAAAGACTGCTACATATTCACGCAAACTTTAGTCATTAATATACATCAACAGCACTGACGACACAATTCATAATAAATTATTTGGCTCTATATTGCAAACTGATCCATGTCATTTGTTGTTGTATGGTATGTAGGAATAGTTTAGTGAGTGTCCTGGTTATATTTGGGTTAGTTGGGGGCATCCCAGTTACTTGTTACACATGATGTATATATATATATATACACATGTATATTGATAAGTATATGACCGTATACACTCACCAGTGTTAATCTGTTGTCCAGTCACTTTGGCCCAGAGCCAGTCTGGTTAAACATTTCTCACATTCCAGCACGGGCAGCTCCTAACTAACATGCGGGCACTCTACTGTAACTCTGTGGCTGTTAAGGTGGATTCAAAGATTAAAACTTTCCCATGGCACCAACATGAGTCTGGTACTCAACATGTTCTCCAGCATAGTGAAAAGTGAGAGTGGGGATTTCTTTTACATTTCCAAATATGTTAAAATAGTTACATGTTCCTCTATGACCTGAAAAATGTACCCTAATAAAAGCCTTCCAATTAGGGCTGGGCTAAATGACGTATATATATTGACAAAACGATATAAAAATGTCTATCGTATGTATTTTTCTATACCATTCTATCGCGAAGTAATAATATAGAACGGCAATATTTACATCATTTGGACGGCGCTTTGCGTTCTGATCCTTCCACATTATGTTTGTTTTACAATAAAGTTCTTAATAAAATGAGAAAATACTCCCTAAAAAGTACTTTTTTGTTCTTCGAGTATTTAACAAGATGAAGAAGAAGAGAGAGATGTGGCAGTGGAATGTGGTCTGGTGGTTTTGGTGAGATGGATGATCTGCAGCTCTGCAGTCGTAGTTATACATTACGTGCATTCCAAAGCAGGGGCCGGTCCTTCCTACAGTATAAAGCTTAGAGCACTGACTTATTTTAGGTATTCTCCCACAGATTTCATCTGGTTCTTCCTCACACTCAAAAACAACCCCATTTATTTGGACTGTACAGACCCCTACAAGCATATTATTACAGTTTATTCTTTGAATATTAGCCATTTATAGTTGGTTGCATGTCCAAAATAAAACAAGCAACTCCTGTGAGTCCATGCAGGACTGTTTGATGATGTTGTCAGTATCAGCACAAGATGCCATAAAGATGAATTCAGGAAATTAAATGAAATAAACAATGGTGATTTAAATGGATCCCAAACCTCTGGATTGTTGTCTGAATTATTCTGGATAAATGAACGTGTTCTGGTACTTGCAGGTGCAGTTTGTTCATCATGCTGCTTCCAGCACCTTGGTTGCACTGTAATCCTGTAAACAATTATTTGGCGCGCCATCTAAACGTATTTATTTAGTTTCATGGATGGGTTTTTAGTCTCCTGTGATGTCTATTTTTTTTACTCCCTGGCAAGGTGTGTATCTGAAGGTCTGGTTAAACATTAATCCAGTTTCAAAGCAGGAACCAGCTCTAACAGACCCCTGGTCCGCCAGACATCTGCATGTATCCTGGGTGATGAGACAATAATGGGATAAAGCAACATCAAAGCATCAAATCCAGGTGTAAAGACAAATTAAAGCTTCATCTTCAATCCAAATTATATTCACGTCTTTGTACCTTTGAAGTCATGTTGTTATTTTTTTCTTTTAAGCCTTAGTTAAGTATGAATTGCCTTGAGATTAAAGGTAACAGTTATTAGATGATAAGGATGTTTTATTTTCTCTGAATATTCATCACCAAAAGACAGTATTCGAAAATGAATAAAGTGACTGTGGCTAAGTTTGGGGAAAGTTAGTGGGTGGATAAGTGTGGAGGGTGAGAAGTCACGCGATGTGAGAGGTTAGGACGAAGGGAGGGGAAGGGTGAGCAAAAGGTGAAAGGTTAAACTTTGAGGAATGTGTCATATTTAGAAAACCAAGAACGACAGAAAGAGAGAGACGGAGAGAGAGAGAGAGACGGGTGTTAACAGTTTCTCCCTCAGGCTCCCATGACCTCACTGAGCAAAGATGCAGCTACTTTGTGCAGGTAAATGTGTTGTTTGTGTGCGGTAAGGTGTGTGTTTGTAAGTTGGGTGTGTGTCTCTTTTTTCAGCAGGTCTGTCTGTTCTCTAATTTAAAGGCAGTAGGCGTAGAGATAGTGGTGTGGTGTGTGTGTGTGTGTGCGTGTGTGTGTGTGTGTGTGTGTGTGTGTTATATTTAAACGTGGGAACCAACAGTGAGTGTTTCTTCTGGGGGAATGTACGTTTTACAGCTCCCCAATAAGCTTTTTCTGGATGTGGTATTTTCCCTAAAATGTGAATTCAAATGATAGGAAAGTGCTTTACAGCATACAGCAAACAAATACAGAATTTTGTGATTTAAAATAAAGGCGAGGGGCGGCCTCTAGCTCACCCAGTAAGAGCATGCGCCCCATGTAGGCTGAGACCTTTGCAGCAGCCCGGGTTCGCATCCAACCTGTGGCCCTTTGCTTCATGTCATCCCCTCTCTTGCTCTCCCCCTTTCCTGTCTATCCACTGTCACTATCAAATAAAGGGAAAAGTCCCAAAAATAATTCTTAAAAACATTTTAAAATAAGAAAATACAGGCGAAATAGAAAGATTGACCACACTATATGGGTGAAATTAGTGATTCTCTCTCTCTCTTGCTTCTTCTCCCACATTCAACAGGTCAACACAACCTTTCAAGGCAGACGGCAGCCCACTAAAGCCGGTTCTGTTCGAGGTTTCTTCCCGTTAAAGGGGAGTTTTTCTTTGCGGCCGTTGCTCATTGGGGCATGGGTCTCTGTAAATTAAAGAGTGTGGCGCTGTATTAATAAAACTGACCTGACTTGAATGGCTGCTGATAAGGGCCAGCTGGATCCAAAAGGGCCAGAACCACTGCAAAAAAATGCATATGAAACTCTGCCACAGATGCTTAATGCTGGCCCCAAGGTGCTTTGTTGCATCAGGACCCTTTTAAGCAATGTTAGGAAGATTTATAAACTATCTGACTTATTCTGGGAGCACTCAGACTAATAACATACAGGAGAGAATAAAGCCTAAAGGTGTAAACATCACACGCATGCCTTGAAATGCTAAGCAGAGGCAAATTAAGGAGATAGGAAGCAGCAGAAGTTGGTGGTTATGCAGCATTGTACGGCCTCTAATCCTATACCAGCTGTAAGGATGAGTGTGTGTGTGTCCTTTGTTTTGGTGTTACAGGTGTTAAATATCCAACCTGAGCTCCACATTGCCTCAGGGACTGTGAAACTGATCCACAAACAAGCATTAAAGCAATTGTGTCCATGAAGATTTTACCATGTGCAGGGACTTTCTATACATTTTGGGATTTCAGTTACTGATATACATTTATTTTCGCCGTGTCCCGCAGCCCCCCCGCAGGCAGAGTTTTTCATCCTGACAGACAAAACACTGAGTGTCTTGTGATCAAAGAGCAGAGGAATGCTGTCTGAGGATCACACGCAGCCTCAGTGTATCACATAATCACAGACAGACAGCGAGTGGGTTGCACTGCAGCTGTGGGAGCAGAGTCACAAGGCTATGGATGGTTAATGGGGGAGTGGCGGGGAGGGACCAGCAGCATGAAAGGAGCTATAAGGTGCTGGACTATATTTATCATGACAGGTTTAGTTAGTTTAAATCCTCCCCCCCCAAAAAAAACAAAAAAACAGTAAACACAGATGTTACCAGAAGAAAACACATTTCACACAAAGTTTGTCAGTGGTGGAAGAAGTACTCAGATCTTTTACAGAAGTGAAAGTCACGCATTTAAAATTGCACTGATGTCGAAGTACGTAAATGGTTAATGCATCAAGTCTGCAGTGAGGTTTGCTGAATTCGCTCTTTGTGAAATGGTGAAATAAGCTATAGTGGCTATAAATAGGGACATTGAGAGGGAGACTACACCAGTGTAGGCCTGTATGACTCTGCTGATACCGCCCCACTGTGATAAGCTGGCTTACACAAACAATAAAAAGAACAACGGTGTGCTCATATCAAGCCCCTGCATGCACACTGCAGTCCAAGTCTGCAGGAAATGTGAAGAAAAAAAAGTTTCAAACCCAAACAGGGAGGTGCCGCAGGATAAATTCAAGCCACCTCAGTAATAAAGCCACTTTTAATTTTTTTAGGCTCAAAGTCCACATTATAGCAAGTATTTTCAGACTTAACGAGCACGCGGTCGTTTGGAGGAAATTGAGCGTACGTAACTTGCACACACACACAACCACACACAGTTTAATTCAATTCCAAGAGATTATTGGCGTGATAAGATTTTCTTACAACACAATCTCTCTCTTCCTCTCACAGTCTTTCCTTTCTATACCGACTTTAGCATAGTTTTAAATAATAATCTTCATATAAATATACAAATCTTAGTGAGGACTGACATATGAGCCTTTGGTTCATTGTTTAACTTGAGAACTGGTATTGGGAGTTTTATTATCACAAAACTAATGCTTCTGTTTTCTTTGTCTTTCTTCCTCTGTCTTTTCTACTCTCTCTGTCTGTTGTTTCAATCTGAGGTCTGTCAGCATGCATTCAACGGCATATCTGTGTATTTCATTTTGGTGAAAGTAAGGTCAGTGTGCCTCTGCTCTGTTTAAGCTGCATGAATGGTGAATGTGTGTCATTTACAGTGAGCTTTTGGACCTGCTGATCTGAGGCTGAGATAGTCCGTCTGGATAAGGACAGGATCCAAGATAAGAGACAACAAACACACACTGTACTTTACACGCGCGCGCACAAACACACACACACACAGTCCGCTGTAGCGTCCCACCCTGATATAGATCTGTGTTTACCTTTAACCTCCCACAAACTAAGCAGAAAAATTACTTTGAATTTGCTTTTGCAGAGTTCGATTTACCTCCTGATGCACGTTTCCTGATTCCTGCACACGTGCACTAAATTATACTGGGTTTTATTTTGTGATGAGTTTTCATAAATGTTGCCACAGGCCTGCAGACCTGTAGATGAACACCTTTAATAAAAACAGCCTTTACTGTAATTCCCACTGAGCTGACATTTTCCAACCACTGACACAATTGAGGTTTCAGAAAGAAAACATCTCCGGTGATGTAAAAACACCAGTCTCATGTTGTAGAGTGGATGAAGACATCTGTGCAAAAAATGCTGACTTACAACAGTTAAACCTTGCAGATATTTGAGTACTTTCGCATAGGAGCACCTGCAAATACAAGAGGTCATCTTGATAACTTACCACCAGAATCACCTCGAATGAAACATGATGTCAAAGACCTGCTATATGTATATACACATATATATATATATATATATGTATGTTACATTACTACCATTACTTAATCATATCATATATTAGTCTGGTCTACTGTACAATGTTTACATCCAAATACTTATATCAATAATTTGATGTTTAAGTTGTCACATTACCTTATTTTTACACACGTAAAATAAGGATTTGATCACTGTTAGTTTTTGTTATTATTACTTCAACATGCATTCTTTCCACAGAAACAAAAGACAGATATGAATTATTAACCTGCCAAACATAAATTTAACACAACAAAAACTGTCGCAAAAAGACTTCTCAGAGGCGATGTGGGGCTCAGCTGGCTGTTGTAAAATGCGTTAAGCTGCACTGGTGGCCATGTTGGGACATGTTAGGAGCCAAAAATGAAGGAAATCAATGGGGCTCGTCTGTTGTTGGGTCTCTAAGCCCTCGGCTGGTGTCCTGTTTCTGCAACAGGCAGCTGATGATGGGGGAGCTTTTGTCTGTCAGACCTGCATCTGACCGAGGAGTTAATCCTTCAAAATCCAAAAAGATTACAGTGTTATTCTGGCTGCTATAATGCATCTCTCTGTCACTGCCGTTCAGTCTCTTTGTCTCTCAGAGTCTGTCTTTTTACAATGTAGGGAATTAAATCATTTGAAAAAACTCATCAATTGTTTCTGTTGCTGGGGGCTGCAGCAAGTTTTGTGACACAAGTATGTGTCTTTGAGTGCCGGCCTTGGAAAGAAACTGTAAATGCCAGTTTTGCTAAGAATACATCAATGTGATGATCACATTTCAAATATGATGTTCCTAATCTATCTGTGTGGTTTTGAGGCCATTAATGTTTGTGGTTTTCTGATGTTTATCCTTGTTGTTCAAGCATAAACTTATAAACTCTGCTCCTCTTTGCAGTCTGTCTGTGTTTGACATGTGTTATTGGGATTCTTACTGTTGTTTTTCCTACCACTACGGAACATTTTTCCTACTTGAACACTGTTTTCTTTCTAGGTGGTTATAAAGTTTTTGCACAGTTTGACAATACGACATATTTAATGTATTTTGCTCTCCAAAACAATTATTGAACAATTTAAACTAAGGACATCATGCTTGTGTGGATGTACTGCACATCCAGCAGACACAGAGCAATGTTAGTTTTCATTTGGACTTTTTTTTGTGTCCAGTCGACCAATTTAGGTCTAATATTCACTCTCCTTTTAGCTCTGTGTTTGGTCTCCACCAGCTCCTGAGGGAAACATCTGTCTCTTTAGCTGCTAAATGTATGTTCCACTATGTTCACCAGCTAGTCTCTAACTGTGTCTGTCAGCTGTTTGGTGCTGAGCAGGTGGTGTACAGGGGGATTATGAGAGCTTTTTCACTGAAAACGACACTATGAGATCGCTGAGAGTAAGTAAAAAACAAAACAACTAGCTGAAAGATGCTAAAAACAACTCCATACAAAAGAGGGAAACTTCAGAGTTGGTGTTACATATTACACATAATCATTTGAGCCACTATTAACACAACAATATTGATTAGTGCAGCTTTAAAATAGTTTTGTGAGCTTGAGCAATATTTGACTCATCGTCAAAATGCCTCAGGATAGTATATATCTAACATCACAGAGAGTAAAATGTTATGTTTGTTTGAAACAGAAGATAAAATAACATTTAATAAAGCCAGTTATATCCCATTAAAACAAAGTGTGAGGTATCTGTTGGATGCACTTACAGTACAGTTTTTGAAAACATCCAGCTCTTATTCCTATTGAGGATTAATGTGCTTACTGTAAGAGGACAAAAGCTTAAAAATACTAAATGAATGTCATTAAAAATGTGTGATTTTGACTGATTCAGTTACTTTGCGGGTGCATCTTCCTGTCTGCCTCTGTCTTTCTGCAAAATGGACATTTGCATTTTATGTAAACATGTTTTATCTCAACAAGTTTGATTATCTCTCAGACGACTCCTCCATGTTTGGCAGGTAAGCCTCTACCCTGTTTGTGTTTGTGTTAACACAATAGACGGCTGATTAGAGGACTGGAGGAAAGGGAAGATTGGGATACACGAGGAAGAGGGCGATGATAAGCAGATGGTGATAATGTTTGTTAACAGGAAGAACACTATGAAACCAGATGTTTGATAGTGAGGAGATGGTTAAGGCATATCCATCCTGCATTGTCTAAAATGGTCAGTGAGCAGCAACATAGGAAACAGTCAGAGCCTTTCACAAGTAAATAACACTTTTAGATCAAACCAATGCCACTAGCATCCCAATTTCTCTTCAACACTTCACAAAACATTCACTGACACCATTGGCCAGCTGGTTTGTCCTGCAATATGTGCAAATGGCAACTAAAGTATGGTTTATGTTAATTCTCTGGCAGAACGGGTGTGTGTATAAGAAAGTAGTGTGGTCCTGCTACTACTCTCTACTCTTGCTGCCTTTATTTCAAATTAAGAGCACACTGTTACTCAGGATAACTTCATCCGGGATTAACAAATCACTCCTAAAATTATGTTAGAAAAACCAAATTAGGTGGATGAGAATGAATAGGATTATTTTATTCTGATAACAGGATGTTAGTTTGAATTACTTAGGACACATTTAAAGGCCCTGATTTAGCTTTGATAAATGTTTTGGTTATGTAAATCCAAATAATTATACGCCCACGATTAGACATTCATATAAAACATCATACTGTATTTTGGTGACAGAAACCCACATAAACACGTATCTCTGCTTTTGAAACTTGTTATAACAACCCCAGAAAATTTGCCTTCAAACACCTGTCTCAGTCCAGCCCTCCTCCTAATGACAGGTGACATAACAGAAGTCATAAACACAAAGTACCAATTTTATACCATTAACGAAGATAGCCTCAGATAGCAGTCATACTATAGTAAAGAGTCACATTTCTTAAAGACTGACATGAAACAATTGAGAGAAAGAGAAGAAAAGAATGAAATAAATAAAACTGGACAAAGAAGAGAAAAATGTTCCCACACTGGAATATGTTTTCTCAAGTTTTACAACAGTTTTCGTTCCTGCTGATCTCTCTTGTGTGTGTTTGTGAGTGTGTATTTACTGTAGTGTTACCCCACCCTGGCCCTAACCAAGCCAATAGCTGTTAATGAGTAACCATAAAACCTCAGAGGGAAAACACATTAACATTCCTTCTTCATTCAAACTTACTTTTCTAACTTTTAAAACGTTTCTGCTCTCTTTTTGAGTTTCAGTTAATCATAGGATAACATGTTTAAAGCAATATTTGCACATTCGGATCCATGTTATATTAATTCTGACAGCTGTAACTTTATTTTCTTAAAGTATACTACTATTTCAAGGAAGGCATTAAAGATTTTTTTGTCACTGATGTCCATGGTAGCTTGTGGTGGCTTATGTTAGCTAATGTAAGTGTATGCATGCTAACTTTAGCATGTTAGAATGCTAATAATATAGCAGTAAGTCCTCTATATCTACTTGATAAAGCCTTGAAATGTTGTAGCCTAGCGTTACTTCTTGGATGTAATAAATATAAAATGATAACAGCATGTTGTATTGAAAGCATCAGATGTACATTCAGATTAATGCCAACATAGCACAGACATCCTAAATGTCGCTTAATCCTTGCTTGCTGTACACATTTTATAGTAAGACTACTTTTGAAAGAACAAAAACAGATTCTTCTTACAAATGAAAAGTTTAATTCTTAAGAAATATACAACCTTGGTCAGTTTAACACACAGAGGGGGTTTGCTGCTACATGACTGATATGAAAGTAGCTTACTTGTACTTCTTAAGGCTTTAAAAAATCATTAGAATAAAATAATTTGAGGAGGATAATTTACTCTTTGGTTGATCTTTTGCCTTAATATGTTATGAAGGGTCAGGAGTTGACACAGCATATAGTAGTAAAAGAGAGTATTTGATTAGAGGTAGATGGAACTACTATCACATCTGATAGAGTAGCCTAAAATATTTCCTTTTATATTGCACATATACAGGGCAGTTATCTAACACAAAACTCGAGAGGAGCTGATAACTGTGAGCTTTGTATAGTCGATGAAGTCATTATTCGGACATCAGTTATCGGACCCGGCGGTGTTAATGAGTCTCCATTAGAGCCAAAGAGAAAACACTTGGACATTCCTCTCTATCTGGACTCCATACAGTCAGTGTTTACTCTCCCTCCCTCCATCCTCTTTTGTTTTCTCTCCTCTCTCTCTGCCTGTGTTTGTCTTTCCCAGCAGACAGGAAGTAGACTCCATGACCAGTTATTCTCTGTCAATCATTCACCGCCTCTCCCTGTAGCCCAACCAATCACATCACGGCTGGAGAGGAGAATGAACTCTGACTCATACTGTACAGGCGCTCAGGTCGTGGTTATATACATATATATAAATATGTAATGTCCAGTTTATCACTGCGAAATCAATAATTATAACTCATTAATTATTCCGAGAATAATGTGTTTAATGTTATTTCTTGTCGATACCTAAACACAGAAACTGCATCCTCCTCTCATTTTTTTGTTAAAATTCATAAAAAGGCTGTTTTTAATTGAATTACCGATCCGGTAATTGTTTTCAGATGTTTTATAGAATAAAAAAGGAAAGTGAAGGAAACTAGCCTGTGCTAAAAGAAAATCACATCAGTGCAGGAGGTATTTAACTTTAAAATCTTTAACAATTTAATGTACTAAAAGTAACACATCATTTATGTGCCAATTCTTTTTCTATCAATAAAATCAAACGTAAAATTTTAATTTGTGTTGGCAAGTGTAATAAATGACCCCAAAAAACAGTTCCCAGAGTAACTCTGAGGGGTCACAAGATGGTCAAAGGGATAAAAAAAAGAAAAGAACATTTTATTTTATTATGTAAATTATTTTCTCTCAATTTTGGCATTTTCTTGTGAAATACTGACTACTTACACTTCTTTGGGTCCCTATAAATGCTTCAAATTAAACAATCTGGGAGGGAAAAAGCCAAAATAACTGGGGACCACTGCTGTAAATCAAGACTTCTGCTGTAAAAAGAAAATGTCAAATTTTATTGCCAGATGTCTAATCTTACTTAAGTGGAAAGATCCTCATCCTCCGACTTTTACACACTAGATTGTAGATGTGTTGTATTTTCTTAAATTAGAAAAGATAAAACATTCATTAAGGGGCTCTGTTAACAGGTTTTTTTGAGTTGTGGAACCCATTTATCAGTCATGTCAAAGATAAAATCCAGCTACATGTAATGTAAATTATCTCACCTCATGCCTATTGCTTAACTCTGAACTTCATCTCCGTGGGAACAGTCATTTTGTGTAGTCATTGCCTAGCCCTGTGTTGTGCTGTGTTTGTTTGGGGGAGGGGTATTCTGATATGTTGTCTTTGCTATTTTGTCTGTTATTGATTCTCTGAAAATCTGAAAATTAATTAAAAAATTAAATAAAATGTCTAGGTCAATATCAGAGGATCCAACTTATAGCTAGGGATGAAATTAGTTATAAAAAATAAAAATAAAGATAATTTTACAGATTCATGATGGCCTATGATTAGGCCTGGGCGATATGGAGAAAATCAAATATCACGATATTTTTGACCAAATACCTCGGATATCGCAACGATATTGGATTGTTGACTATTGGTGCTTTCAAAAAATATTTACTCAATGAGATTTTTGATAAATAATCATCAGTAATGTGGATATAATAAGTGGGTAAAGGCAAATAATAGAACAGTTACAACTATCTGGTAAGTCCAGAAAATGACATCACTTTACTGTAATGTAGTCTTTAAAACCAGGAAAAGACAACATCTATGCCATATTACGATATTACGATATCCAAAATCTAAGACCATATCTAGTCTCATATCACGATATCGATATAATATCGATATATTGCCCAGCTCTATCTATGATCTAATTTACCGTAAAAACTAAATCTGCACAACAACAAAGACTTCAAAAGTTCTTGTGTCCATGTTTCAGGACAGCTGACTGAATTGACTGCTGATTATTATATTATATTATAATAATAATAATAATATATTATATGGCTAATAATAATATATTATTATTAGCCAGTCAGTACTATAGTGAAAATAAAGAGTCTGAGGTTTGTCTCTGCACTGACACTAACAACGTTTGATGGCCCACGTTGACGTCAAACTTAAAATGTGAACGTCTCTGGTGTCCAGTGTTGGGTTGTTGGAGATAATGTATGTATTAAAAACTGCATTTTGCCTAATTTTGGTGTCCTAAATGAGAGGCCGGTCATTTATTTTTTGGTACCTACTAACCTATTTCTTCTAGTCGCCAACACAAACAGAGTCACACTGACAGACAGGAGGACTTCCCTGCACTATTACAGAGTAAATGCCTCCATGCTTTGGCTGGCTGCTGTGTGAGATCGCTGTCACTATGATAACTGACACAGGTGTGTGTGTGTGTGTGTGTGTGTGTGTGTGTGTGTGTGTGTGTGTGTGTGTGTTATGAAATTACTTAAAGCATTACACAGTAGTCACAGTGATTCAGACTCACACCCAACACAATCAAATATTATACATTTAAAAAAAAAGTTTAATAAAGTCAGGGATTTCGAACAAAATTCTGTAAATTTCACAGAAACACTCAAGTTTTTATAATAATAATAAAGTACAATAATATATATTGAAAGAGATTTCAGGATGTGTCTTACGATCTAAATCTAATCTAATCTTATTTTTTCATTTGTCTTTATGGTCCCATAACTTATTTTACATTCAGGTGACATCAATGCAACACAAATATGCTGACAGTCCAATTTGTCTTGAAAAAAAAGAGGTTTGTCAATTGTCTGTGCACAACAGGGTTGATGTTTTACAAGCTTTTTTAGAAAATAAAACCAGACGGAAAAGGAATTGTAAAAATGGCCTTAGGTTCCTGAGGGTTAAAGATGTATATGTTGTATTTAACACTCAGTTGTCTCTTGTATTGAATTGTATTGTTTTGTACTCAAAGGTGTTTCTTATGTAAAGTCTCCTATGATTGCAACAAGTCCTCCAAACCACATGGGGATATAGGTTTGGTATAGATTTACCAAAGTATTAACCAAATCTGACCTCAACAAACAAAGAAACACACAAACACACCAGAACACACTCCATGGAGAATCCATCGCTTATGACTGTCTCATGGCTGTGTATCATGTTATTATCTCTGTTTCTAGACGTCTCCGCCACCACAAACCACAGACAGACAGAGTGAGAACTGTATGCTGCCTTTTTTTATGCTTCAGTTTTTTTTGTTTTTTTTATGAGGAGACATAGAGGCAGAAATACTGTAAAACGTCTGCAGAAAATAAACTGATAGGAAACAAGCATCTTTGTCAGAAGAGAATGGGAATGTTTCTCTAATGAGTCATTTAGCTGTTCTGTTAGATCAGTTTAAATGCCAATATAAAAAGCATTATGTAAGTATTTAAAGTGCTACAACGTGCCAGTCTGTCTACTTCCACTGTGAGAAAACAATGTTAATTTTCGTTCATTTGTTTAATTTAAAAAGTAAAGATGTTGAGATTTTTCATTACGCTTCAACACCTTTTTGTTTTTTCCCTCCAGGTTTTCGGTTTTGTTTTCTAGGGAGCCTCTAAAGGGACATGGGGAATTTTTCTTTCTGGAAGCACGAGATACTTTCTGGTGCGCATGAGTTCTCACGCGATAGTATCAATCTGAGTAGCAGTCAGAATGGCTGCCGAGGAGGAAGTATTTATCTTCCTGGAAAGGCAATGAAATGTACCTGACAGGCTCGTCAACAAACTTAAAGATGATAAGGTAACTGTTAATCGATTTCATGCTGCGAATGTGAAATATTAACTTCAGCCACATAACATTAGCATTACTTCGTTAGCATAATTTTGCTAGCCTTAGATTGGTTTCTGCTGAGCATGAGACACTTTCGAATCCGCACAAGAAAAATGTCTTGTGCGCGCCAGAAAGTATCTTCTGCTTACCAGCAAAAGAATCCCCATGTCCCTTTAGGGGCTCCGTAGTTTTATAATATTTTTTTAGTAGTAAAAGGTATTTGTTGCTCTGATAAGTTCTAAAAAATGCTCTCTGTGCACTTCTAAGACATGTATACATACATCTATAGAGTATAGTAAATGTCTGTTGGAAGGTTTGACAGCTCTCTGGCCACATGTCCTGCAGATACACTGACACACACACACACACACACACAGACCAAAATGCATCCAGCTGCAAACACACCAAAAATGTATTTATATGAAATAACTGACGCAAACTAAAAAAACCACAGCACATCACTCAGCACTACTCAGCACTATCCGAGTGTGTGTGAGTGTGTGATCAGCACTGGTTAGAAATGTGCTGAGCTAATCCTCCCCAGGCTGGCTGAAACAACCACACACAGACTGAACCAAGTGACGGCTGACAAATACGTTTTCTTAATGAAAGTCCTCAGAAATATCATGATTCAAATGTTTACCAGAATGTGATCGTGTTACACATCCTGTGACTGTTTCCTATGAGGGAAATAACTCCAGAAACAAAAACACACATACACACAGGCACGCACGCACACACACACACACACACACACACACACACACACACACACACACACACACACACACACACACACACTGTTAAAGTCACTGAAGCACTACAGAGATACAGATGTATAATATCATAATACAGTCTAACATTAACCAGACCTGATACACACCCAGCAGTCTTCTAGGAATTACACACACGCACACACACACAAACACACACACACACACACACACACACACACACACACACACACACACACACACACACACACACACACACACACACACACACACACACACACACACACACACACACACAAGCCATTCTTGGTGAGTAATGCATTATGGGTGTACCGACTTGGGGTCCAAAGTTTTATTGAAGCATAATGGAATTTGAAAACACACTGAAACACACATTATCAGCTTACTATGTTCACATTCATGACACACTGATTATTTACATTATTGTTTAATCTACTGATTATTTTCCTGAGTAAACATTTGGTTTGTAAAATGTCAGAAGCCCAAGTGGATGTCTTTCAGGTTTGTTTTGGCCGATCCTACAGAAATCTTAAAGGCCCTGACACACCAACCCGATTATCGGCCGTCAGACAGTCTGGCGAGGTCAGTGACTCGAGTCTGTTCGGTGTGGTCCGTGCCGTCGTCAGTCGGCGGAGGAAGAGCATCCATTTTGGCCGATTTGACTTGTTGAATCGGCCAGTGGGCAGTCGGACTCAATGACCAATCTGATTGGTGGAGTGCTAGCCCTTGACTAGCGAATCAGTGCTTCTTCCACAAGAAGAAGCCCGAGAGCTGACAGCGCCAGTATCTTCTTAATACTAGCCATCGTATTTTCTTCCGTTCAGCGAGTAATGACAACAAGGATCCTTCTTGACTACTATCAACACTCTCCGATGAAAACGATGACTGGACAGCGTGCTCTGTGTTTACGAGGTCTAGAGAGATGTTCTGTCATTTCCGGTTTTCATTTTTTGGGCGACAATACAGATTAGCGTCGCCTGCTGTTATGGAGACGTATTACGTCTCGCGCACGCGCAGAACGTACGCTCAAGTCGGGGTCGCTTCGGTGTGTTCCGAGGCACTTTTTTGAGAGACGGGAGCCGACTGATCAGTCCGACTGCCTATTCTGCCGATGGTCGGCCATTCGGTTGGTGTGTCAGAGCCTTAACAGTTGAGAAGCTGAAAGTAGGGAATGTCTGGCATTTTTGCTTAAAAAACAAGTTCAAAGACTCATTGATTATCAAAACAGCTGCCCATTAATTTTCCACTGATCGTGTAATTGATTAATCCGCTAACTGTTTCAGCTCTTCATGGTTGCGTTGTGGTTTTGTTTTTGCCTTTAATTTGTGTCACTTACACACACATCATAATGTAAATCATATACTTGTGCTTTATATGACGTTCTAAGAATTGTCATTTCATTATACCTAAATGCCTATTTTTAGTTTTTCTTACTGTTTTCAGTATTTGTTGCAGAAACAGCCCATTCCACATAGAGTGTACAATCAATTTGGCTGCACACTGCCTGTAATGCTGGCCAAGTAGGGCCAACCACAGAATTGACCAGCAGGTAAAATGTTTGACTACAGCGCTCTCTTGTGGTGATGTAATGTACTACAATCTGAGTTTTGTGGTGAGAATGAAATTTAAACTGATCGTGAACCAGGTTTAGCCATAAATACATCTGATGATATGCTTAAATATAAAAGGCTGTTATTGACCCAAAATTCGGACTTGATTTTAAAATATTATTCACTATTATATATATAGCATTTTAAATTTTGTTTTGTCAACAACTGATTCCAAGCTCAAGAATCAAATTTAATCTCAACTTTAAACCTGAGAAAAGAGAAGTGCTCAGAGAAAATAAATGGGATATTTGAAAATCTGCTGAGGAAGAGCATGTGAAAAGATCAAAAGCGTGGTCAAATACTATTTAAATATGACTATTGCTCAGAAGTTTATGAGGTGCAAAAGGATCTTATTTACGGTATTTAGAGCATCACGAGACACTAAAATGCTCCCATCAAAGATACAATGATAATATCAAAAATGATGAAAGGTATATATGTTCATTCATTCATGTAATATTTTGATTAGACGACATGAAGAGCTTCCAATTTAGTAGTTGCATACAGTATGAATTAATTCTATTGTAAATGGATTAGAGCTTCATTTATGTAAAGAGAAACATCTAGCCCTGGTGCTTCACACAATAACGGAGATAAAGAAACAGGAAAGAGGACACACACACACACACACACACACACACACACACACACACACACACACACACACACACACACACACACCGTGTGTACTCACATGTGGCGGTGTGTTGTTGTTGTTGAGCTGGTCCTGACTGACGGCTGAAGCTGCAGGATGACAGTCCAGCGACACTCGGTCCCGACAGGCAGTGTGACACGCGTACTTACAACCTGCAGAGACATGAAATGATCAATGGAGTCATTGATTGATTCACCGATTGTAAAACAAGGAAAGGAAAAGGTTTATGTAAATGACACGTTTTTAAAGTCCTACGTGAGGTACGTGCAGGTGTGTGTGAAAATGTGTGTGTGTCTGTAACGTATTATGTAAATACTCCAGTCTGTCAGTTGAGGTTGTAGTTCCCGCTTGCAAATGAAAACCAACAACATGCAAATTCTGTCAAATGGAGGAGAACAATGTTTCAAAAAAGGTCACGCGGGATTTGACCTGTATCCTAAATCCCAAATAACTCCAATTTAGTTTTTCTACTGACAGAATTTTTAGAATCAAACTGGATTTATTGCTTTAAGTATTAAGTAGGTTTTCACATATAACAAAATTGCTCTGATATTTTGGTGCATAACGGTCAAAATAAACATAGTAAGAAAAAATATAAGTACAGCATAGGTCAAGAAGAATCATAAATATAAAATGGAAATCTACAATAAAAATATGTAAAACAAAAAGAGCTGTACAGTGTTTAAAATAAAGAGGATGGAATAAAATATATAATGTGCAAATGTTTATGTTATGAAGAATATATAAAAAAATATCAATAATGATAATATATATATATATATATATATATATATATATATATGCAGACACAGTTGCTTATTTTTTCTTTTTTTTCTTTCTTTCTTTCTTTATTTATAAAGGACAACACACATTAATCAACATTTCTGTAAATGTACCAGTGTTAGCCAGCCGGCTAATTTTCAACTGTAGTCCTTTGGCCAGATGATTTTAGACCAGAGCAGCAGGAAGCCGCAAGACATTAACTGATAGAGATTTTTAACTGATAGACTGTATTTAATATAATTGGGATGTATTCTTGATGAAGATACATTAAATAGGTTTGAATATGGCACACTTGCATTAACAACCTGCAGTCTAAAACCCACAACTGCTCATAAATGAAAAGCTAATTCTGAGCTTACAGGCCAGAATGTGAACATAAATACAGTTTTCTGGATCTTAAAGGTCCCATATTGTTAAAAAAAAAAAAAAGATTTCTAAGTCTTTTTTGATTATAAAGCAGGTTGTGCTATATAAATACTGTGAAAGTATCAAAACACTCAATCCACAGAGAAATGCACACAGTCGATATTCAGAAACTGTGCCTTTAATCGAGCCGTCAGGACTTTCATATAGTTGTGATGTCACAACTATACCATATATAGGTAGAAGGTGCCGCTACAGTGCCGTTACAGACATTCCCCGACTGCAATGACGGTGCAGACTCCGAGAGCGCAGATTAGGAAGTCCCGGTGTCACTACCCGATGTGAGTCGAGTGCAGATGTGAGTTGTGCTGTCTGTGTCATACTGAAATTTGTGAAATCCATAAAATAATAAACTGTTCTCATTACAAACAATAACAGAACATGGAAATCATTTCAAAAACGTTTTAGCTATCTATGATTGTTTGATTGCTAACGTTAGCTCAAAACGTGACAGCCTTTGTTGTGTTTGATTGCTAACTTATAGCCAGCAGTGAACGGACTTTGTTATGTAGGTCCATTTTTATTGTATTGACATTACAGAAGTCTCTCGTTAGCAGGTTCTGGTAGGCTACTTCAGCCTCTAATCTAGAACTGACATCAGGGATCAGGCCGAGAAAATGTGATGCCTTACGCTAAATAATAAATTACTGCTATGTCTCAAAGTGACGCATGCACAACTCGCATCTGCACTCGACTCACATCGGGTAGTGACACCCGGAAATGCTGACCAATCAGAGCAGATTGGTCTTTTTTCGGGAGGGGTCTTAAAGAGACAAGCACTAAACAGAGCGTTTAAGACAGAGGGTGAATACAGGTATTCAGACAGACAGTATGAGACATTTTTAGTTTTAGTTTTTTTAAACATTAAAGCATGTAAACATGTTCTAGAAACCCAAAATACAAGTATCAACCTGCAAATGAGCCTGATATGGGACCCATAAAATGACTGAATCAATAAATAAAGCAATAATAAAAATGGTCAGAGAAACGTTGGGAGATAACATCAACACTTCTTGTAGAAAATATGCAGAACTTTTAGTAGTTCTACACTTTAGTATTGCTACTTATACTTGAGTAAACTGTGTGAAAACTATATTAATATTATTATAATCTATCACAACATACTGATATTATCACAATATTAATTTTGCCCACCCTTAGGGTCCTTAATTATAACTTGTATTCTATCAGACGTGCTAACACACACACACACACACCCACACACACACACACACACACACACACACACACACACACACACACACACACACAGGTCAGAATCCAACAACGCCATGAAGTATTGAAAGACTGAAGGGAGTGCGTTCCCTACCTGGTGACCTCTTTCTCACTTGCTGTCCGACTTTATCCGACAGTTTGCACATGGCTGCTCCCATCTCCCATCTTCATCTTACGCACAACTTAACATCCTCCACACACGCACAAACACACACACTCTCACTGCAGTCTTTTTCAGTGTCTCTCGCCCGTGTTCTACTCTACATTCAGCCTCTATCAGACTTCAGATGCTGATTTGCGTAGAGCCACCACTCTCTCGGTTTCCCTGTCTGTGTTGTTGTGCTGAGTGGGTGATTTAACAGTCAAATGGAGGCCACAGTGTGATGGAGACAGACAGGGAGAGGAGGGGTGCTGCTGCTGCTGCTGCTGCTGCTGGATGCAGGACTGCTGACTCAGTCATCCACAGTCACTCTCTCTTTCTCCTCTCCTCTCCGCTCTGTTTCTCTTTGCTCACTTACGTAGCTTGTTATGACTACTGTGTCTCCCCAGTTTCCTGCGGTCACTCTCTCTCTCCATTCATCCATTCACCCTCTCATCTTTTTTGACAATGAACTTGATCCACAGAGGAAGAGCCTTCTAAAGCCAAAAATCCAAACACCCATCCCATCATGCATACTGCATGGGTTTTGATTTTTGGATGAGTCATCAGTCGGTCAGTGAAATAACTCAACAACTGTCAGATGGATTGTCATGTAATTTTGTACAAACATGTGTGATCCCCAGAGGATGAATCCTACTGACTTTGGTGATCCTCTGACTTTTCCTCTTGCGTTCACCATGAGGTTCACTTTTCTGGTATTGAGTGAACAATCGTTGGATGGATTGCCATGAAGTTTGGTACACACATTCATGGTTTCCTCCGGATGAATTGTAGTAACGTCTAGCACCATCATCAGGTCAAAATCTTAATTTATCTGTTCGTCACAAAACCTCAACAGGTCCCCCAAACCATACGACCATAGGGGTCCTTTATTCCAACCTTTTAATATCAGGGTTTCTGCAGGTTTCAGGTCAAATTTAAGACTTGTTAAGACCTTTTTAAGACCGTAATGAATGAAATATAAGACCTTTATCATCAACTAAGGCCTAAATTCAGTTTTTTTTCCAAGCAAAGTATCTCTAAACTTGCACTTTCCCATAGCTGATTTATGTCTGTGGTACAATCCCAAAGAGACTCGCGGCAATAACACGAAAGCTGATTGGCTGCAATATAAGTTGCATGTTGGTCTCATTTGTAGTCATAATACAGCAAAATTAGATTTGGACTAGCGAAAGAAAGATCTAACACTAAAAAAGCATTAGAGGTAGCGTTGCATGGATGTAGGAAAATTAAGACCCATTTAAAATGATTTAAGACCTAGAACACAATACTCTAGCCAATTTAAGACTTTTTAATGCCTAAAATTTTGATCTTGAACTTTTAGACTTTTTAAGACCCCGCGGTGACCCTGAATATGACCCACAGGAGCGTTTCATGAATTAGCGCCCCTAGCGGTGGCAGTAAATACCACCCACTTTTTACTTCCTCATATCTAAACCACAAAACAGAACGGTCGGTCGCGGTACTAAACACGTCTTTTAATGCTGTGAAATTATAATTATAATTAATTATTTACATTTCAATGTTGTTGCTGTTTCAATGAATCAGTAAAAAATATTGATTATATACTAATATGATAATAATAATAATAATAAGAAGAAGAAGAAGAAGAAGAAGAAGAAGAAGAAGAAGAAGAAGAAGAAGATAAACTGACAGCAGCAATTCTGCATAATAAGTAATATAAAATAAAATTTTGAATGCAGTACTTTTACTTGTAACAGACTATTTTATATTGCATAATTACAATTTCCACTTACGTAAAAGGAATCAGAATACTTCTTGCACAAATATGTGCACGTTTTTTCTCCTATTTCTTTTACAAATTTTCGGAACGTTACATGATGGATCTGTATCTGAAAGCGTATTCTTTCTGCTGCTTTTCTCTTCTTCATTCTCCTCTGTTCTTCCTCTCTGTCTCTCTCTGCTGTCTCTCCCAGGGATAAAAGCTTTCCTCAGACGCCAACAATCGATCAGACTCAATCAGAGGAAAGATACACAAACTCTTTGACCTTCTATACTTTTACTGTAGAGGAAAGCTTTCATGTACACAAGAGGAGGGAATTATTTGATGTGTTCTGATTGTCAGATTAATAAAAGAATTAAGTGGTGAACAGAAACAAATCCTGACATGTTAACAGCATATGATTGTGTGTTCAATAAATAATGCATGTTTGGTACGACTTCACATAATGATATTCCTTTTAGGAGGAATAAATCTGGACCCTCTATTAAATATAAATATTAAGCTCCTTTTATTAGGATGAATAACAAACTAAAACATTGTGACTTACAGGTGAATGTATGTATGAATTAAATTGACTGATTAATGATAAATGTGTCGTCAAATAACAGAAATTGCATCAAAATCTCATAATTTTCTTTTGTAAAATGGAAAACAAAAGACATTTTTGAAAAACAATATTAATAATAAATCACGAGAATCAGTTTGAGATAATATCCAGTTTTCAGTTTTTAGCAAATGTTATGCGTTTGTTAGTTTGTTTTTGCTTTATATACATAAAATAAGCATACATGAATTGTTTATATATATTATATGAAACTACAGTTGTTAGTATAACGTTCTGGTGAATTTATAAAAATTGACAGATGCAGCCAAAACAACAACTGCCTCTGCACCAGCAGCCTGTAAATCACCACACAGAGGGCTCTTATTGTGAAACAATCACCACACAGAGGGCTCTTATTGTGAAACAATCACCACACAGAAGGCTCTTATTGTGAAACAATCAACACACAGAGGGCTCTTATTGTGAAACAATCACCACACAGAGAGCTCTTATTGTGAAACAATCACCACAAAGAGGGCTCTTATTGTGAAACAATCACCACAGAGGGCTCTTATTGTGAAACAATCACCACACAGAGGGCTCTTATTGTGAAACAATCACCACACAGAGGGCTCTTATTTTGAAACTCAGCAGGATTTCATCTTATAGGTCAAAGATCAGAAACCACAAACAGGACAGACTCAACAGTTTTTTCTCCTGCGTGTGAAACAGTTTATTTTTTTTAGCACAGGCTCTCTAATCAGGTCGGTGTGTGCAGAGAGAAGCACAATGAAGCTTCATCTCCTTTAACACTCGCCTGCGGAAACACACACTCCATCCCACCACACGCCCACAAAGGTCAAAGGTCATAGTCGGCTAGAGCGCTGCCAAGTTTGGCCCGTGCTCCCTTTGTTTTGGACCACCATGGCATTTGACATGCTCGTGCTTATTCTGCTATTATTTTGAAAGTGCCGTAAAATCCTTCATGTAATGACTATGAAATGTACATTTTGTGCAGCTAAAAATACATAATCTGAGTTTTACAGCAATGTAAAGCACAATGCCGGTAAACTGCTCTGTTGTTGTTATGTAATCTACGACAAATTACATGAATTACGGTATTCTTCAACATCAATATTTATTTTTTGGCCCGTGGCCTTCCATCCAGATACATTTTGGCCCTTCAAATGAAATCATTTGGGCACCTCTACCTATACCTATACTAAATTAAGCACATTTCAAGCAGCGCCAGTGCTATGAAACGGTACACACTTCCTGTCTCCTAAATGGGCGTGGCCTTGTTTGAAAGTGTCGTGAATGTCGTGTGGATGGATGAAAAGTTTTATTTGTATACTTTGTTAATATTTTCTTTTGCTAACGTTAGATATTAACAGAGCTAAAAGACATATTTAGCATTACAGAGATTAGTTTTGTTGACCTTAGCTTATCTGTGTTGGCAGATCTCGTGAGAGTTTGGTCCTGATACAGAAACAGGTCTCAAACTGAGTTTATTTTCTCCTGATGTGTCCGTCTGAAAAATGCCATTTTAGTGTCAGAATGTTCTGGAGATATGTGGCTTGTGAAGAACGGGTCCAATATTTACTTTAGTGACTATGACTGTGTGTGTGTGTGTGTGTGTGTGTGTGTGTGTGTGTGTGTGTGTGTGTGTGTGTGTGTGTGTGGACAGGTGTTTGCTGAATACAGCAGCCATCTGTTCTTTTCTGTTTCTTAATAATGTGTCTTTCTTTCCTCTCTTTTCCTCTTTTATAAGACTTGAGTGGGTCAGAATAGATACAGTTATCATATCACCACAACACACACATAATACACACACACACACACACACACACACACAACACACACACTTCAGTCTACACGGTCAATTAGACACACTTACTAAATAGCTGCAGACACTTGAGATCTAATATAGTAAATCAAATTAGCGAATCAAATTAAACTTGTTTTTAGCCGGACATTTTTCATATTTTGTTCCTACGTGTAATATCTTTTTGTTTCCTGCTGCCACAGAACCCTTGTTCAGCTCACTTTACAGCAAACCCTGTCGCCTCTTGGTCTCTTGGTTTCCACATACAGGAAGAGAAAAGAAAAATAGGACAGTCGGAATCACACACACACCCCCAGGACTCACCGGAGTTCCTCCACAGCAGACTGACTTCCACTCGCCCGGAGCGTCGCATCACTTTCGGAAAGCGGTAGAAAAATCTTGACACTCTCCTCAAAGTTTTGCCAAAGTTTTTGGCAAGGCCCATTGCTCAGCACACACACACACACACACACACACACACACGGATACAGAATCCAGATGACGATTTAAATCCAGGGATAACTCAATGCATATCCAAAATCATCCTTCACTGTCACCCATGATCTCTCTCTCTCTCTGTCTGGCTCTGCTGCAGGTCTAAACTGGTCCCCCCACCCCCCCTCACACACGCTGACCCCCATTTGCCTGCTGTCCCTTGTTTGTTCAGTCGCTGTGACAGTTTGGCTCCACAGAAGACAAGATACACTCATCTGTGGCAGCTGATGACACACACACACACACACACACACACACACACACACACACACACACACACACACGCACACGCACACACACTGTAGGCAGCTTTAGTATTTTGCACAATGGTTCAAAATGAGCCTGTCCGTCCTCTGTGATAAACTGTGCTACAACGTGAAACACTCTTTTTCTCGGCTTTATGATGCTCTGCTGGTTTTGGAATCTTATTTAAAAAAGAATATGAGCTGCTCTCATTAATATATTATTATGTTAAATATTACTTTACACAATTTCTGCTCATGTTTGTTTGTTTTACAATCCTTTTGAATCAAACATACATGCATTTGTTCTCTTCTTACCGTGACAGGCAGACGTGGAAGGAGTATGATCTTGTACTTAAGTAAAGGTATCAATACCACAGTTTAGAAATACTTACAAGTAAAAGTACTGCATTTAAAATCTTATTGAAGTTAAAGTACAAAAGTATTTGCATCAAAATATACTTAAATGTGCTAAAAGTAGAAGCACTCATTATTCATAATGACCCATTTTAGAAAAATATATATATTAATAAAACAATTTATTGGATAATTTATATTTTGTATTAATAATCTGAATCTGCAAAGTAACTAAAGTTATCGAATAAATGTAGTCAAAGTACGATATCTGCCCCCAAAATGTAGTGCAGTACAAGTCTAAAGTAGCAGGAAATGGAAATAATCGAGTAAAGTTACTTGCAATCGGAGCTAATCGCAGTACTTGAGTTACATTCCACCACTGCAGTCCAAGAGGAAACACTCAATATGTATTTGTATATACTGTATATTCATAGCAGTCCTTTGTGTGATGAACATTATTGCCCACAACACAGACATGTTGGATAAAACAAACTGGCCATTTTGCACGGAGGGAAAGTTCACAGGGTCATTTAAAATGAAATAAAAGATAAGATAAAAGATTAGAGATGGATTTTCTGTTGTTTTATGTGAAAATGACAGAAATCAGATGGAATACAACAGAACCAGGGAGCAATTAGAGATCCTTAAATGCTTTCTACCCCACGACTAATGAACACACACACACACACACACACACACACACACACACACACACACACACACACACAGTGTATCTGTTGCAACACTAAACCCCATCAGACAAAGAAGTCTCTGTGGCAGGTTTCTGTTACTTCATCATGATGAGAGACACAAAGAGACGAGAGAGGGCGAGAAGGCGAGAGAAAGAGAGAGACAGAGAGAGAGAGAGAGAGAAAGAGAGAGAAAGAGAAAGAGAAAGAGAAAGAGAGAGAGAGAGAGAGAGAGAGAGAGTCCAGGAAGTGTCCCTATCCAGTCTCATCTGACCCACTTTGAGACACACATTGATGTAAAGTGAACAACTTGGTTTTCTTCAGTATCAGTGTCCACATCAGTGGTGGTATGTAACAAAGCACATTTCCTCAAGTACTGTGCTTAAGTACTAGTAGTATTGTACTTTTGTGTACTCCACTACAACCTTAAACAACTACAACAGTAAAATCCTGGTTTTACATTAATGCATGAGAAATAATAATCTAATGATATAATATATAATAGTGTAACGGTCACAGGGGGCATTTTTTATACTTGTAATTCATTTTAAGTACATTTTCTTGATTATACTTACATACTTCAATGCAGGACTTTTAGTTGTAACTGAGTATGTTTACAGTGTGTTTTTAGTACTTATACTTTAGTAAAGGGTCTGAATACTTCCTCCACCACTGGAATATACAGTATTTCATTGTGTTGTCATCCTGAGGAGCCGCTGTTATTTAACAAATTCAACTAAATATGTGACGTGATGATTAAACATAGAAACTTACTGAACAAGCTAAAGTAAAATGGGCACTCATTAGAGGCGATCAATACGTCAGCATGGCAGATATTATCGGCTGACTTTAGCTTGTCAAAGATGTGTCAGTATCGACGTATAGGTCAGCAGGTAAGTATAAAGAAATATGTACGTGTTCATCATCAAACTGAGTCTCCATTACACTGTTTGTACCCCAGAGACCACTGATAACAACAACAACAACAACAACAACAACAACAACAACAACAACAACTGTAAAATGTGCATATCTTCTCATCTTGGTTCTTCAAACACTACATTTAAGTAACATTTTAATACAACCGGAGCACACTGCATACCAGAAACCTATTGGGTGCAAATCTGATGTGTAATCTGTGTAGTTTGGACACATTCTTCCAAAGAGAAAAGCTGCAAACCACCTCTTCCTCGAAAAATTAAAAAAAATAGGCAGAACCTGACAATGCTTTATTTTACAGCTTTTTCCTGGAAAAAATAAGTAATCGGGTACTAATTGATGGGGATAATAGAAAATGTTTCTTCCAATTCATAACACAACATAGATATTCTTATAGTGATTGTGCTACATTTAAAGCAACACCAAAGCACTTTTCCTCTTCGGTCCCCCTACAGGTTGGAAATGGAATTGTGTCCATTACGTCTCATCCGAACTACAGAGCCGCTACCCGATCTGGCAAACTTGCATAGCGCGGTTTTAGCCGATAGAGGGCCGCAAAGTGAACGCAGAAGTGCCGTTCACCCTGTTATGAGTTGATGAACCACTGAAACGATTTTGGAAACATTATTTTAAGGTACAAAAGATTCTTTGGTGTTGCTTTAAGTCATCTTTTGTAATCGTTTGTTTAAGATATGTGCTTGTTAAAAAACTAATCAACCAGAATATTGTTATCTGATTTGTTTTAACTCTCAAAAATCGACATTGTTCAGCCTCAAAGATCCCACATCGGTCTGGCTTTTCATTGTGGGGTTTTGTTTTGCACTCAAATTAGAGAATTTCACCGACAAAATGGTGAAACTTTAAGTCCAGTGGAAGCTAGTGGTGTAACAATACATTGATCTGGATCGATATATTGATTCAATGCTCAACGATCCAATATCATCGATGCAAAGTAAAAAAAAAAAAATCGTAATCTTAAATCTTTAAGATATGCCTTTATTTTGAAATTCCAGCTTTATATTTATACTTTTTATTAAAAAGAATTAGTTTGTTTTTCATTCAAATGTCTGGAAAAGCTCATTAATAAAACTGTCAAATCATATGTATTTGTTTATATAAATGGAACTTGTGTTTATGTTAAACGGGCATATGATATTGTCTCATATTGATCGCAGGCCCCTGAATTGAATCAAATTAAAGTCATAATATGGCAAACTTTGTGATATCAGCAAATATCATATCCTTGTCCAAAGACATGATATAAAACTTGCGATTTACACCCCTAGTGGAAGCCAGAATCGGATGTATATCTTTAAATCAACCAAAAATATGAAATCTTCATGATGTAACCTGGGTCAGTTCAACCGGTTTGTAGCACGAGAAATTAATTTTTAAAAGAAATAACTGACCTGCTGTTGCTTAACTGACTTATAAGTGACTGTTTTATGTGCGTTAATAAGTGAACTATTGAACCGTTGTCCCCTGCAGAGAGCTACAGGACAGTAGCGACCACATGCTTCACTCCAAAGTTTGTTTTTTCATCCGAAATATTATTCTTGTCCAAAGGTTGTTGACATTCAGCTGGGCCTTTAACAAGCTTCCTAAGTGGCAATCAACTGCATTTTAAATGAGCGTACACACTTAATGTATACACACAAAGTCTATCAGTACTGCAGGTAAAACTGACTGAAAACACAGAGCTCACTGTGCAGGAATATTGTCTGTAAACATAATGAGTGTAAAAGGCTAAAAGGCTAACAGCATAAAGGCTGTGCCAGCCTTGTTTTAGTGTATATTTTCTACATGACTTGTTGCTCTATGTATTTGTGTTTTTTAGCCCAAAAACAATACGGTAGATAAATGAAGTAGGTTTATAGTGCGGTCCATTTGTACTCGGAACTCGGATTTTCCGAAGTCAAAGTCGGAAACGCCCCCTGACCTCGGATTTCCGAGCTTGGAACTCGGGCAACCACCAAGGGGGTAAGCTTTAGGGGTGGGCGAAAAAATCGATACAGCATAGTATCGCAATATTTTCTGTGGCAATACTGTATCGATACACAGACGCCAAGTATCGATCTTTTATGATATATGTGTTGGTCAGTTTGTCTGCTTGACAATCTGCTTTTGCAGCAATACAATTGAAGTGTGATGAACAAACAGAGAAATCTATCTTTTTAGATGAAACAGATGTTGACAAAGTTTCCTTTTGGGGACACAATTTGAAATTGGGAAAAATTTGAAGTTGGAAAAAAGTTAATGAATTGCAATATATCGCAGAATATTGCAATATGTTTAAAATCGCAACAATATCGTATTGTGACATACGTATCGTGATGATATCGTATCGTAAGGCCTCTGGTGATTCCCACCCCTAGTAAGCTTCACTTCAGAACTCGAACCTCCTATGGCGCCATTTTGATGCTACAACAATATCACCTCCCGTTAGCATCCCATTGACTGCCATTCATTTTGATGTCACTTTGACAGCGAATAACTTTACATCTGAAGCGTTTAAAGACTCTATTTGTCCGTTGTTTATTTCTAAAGAAACACAACAATGTATAAAAGGCTCCATTACCTTGTATCTCACGTTATGGCTCCGTAGTAGACGTTTTTGTAAAAATAGGTTAACGATTGTGTCATAACCACGCGACTTACTGTCGTATAGTAGAGGAATTACCGTACAGTACAGGAGAAGCTAGCAGGCATTACGACTTACATTCGCTGTTTAAGTTTAATTAATGATGTTAACTAGCATGTTATTGATCAATAATTAGCCTGTGCCCATGTTATCTCCTTACATATACCTACGCTCTCCGTCTCTGTAAGATTGGCAATGATTGAGATTTCTTTTGGCACAGCTACCAGAAGACTTCCAACTTTCAGACAGGTTGCTCACGTCACATTTACGTTGTCTCTCTCAGTTGGAGGCTGCGCAGTAACGCTCAGCGCTCACCGGAAAAGTGCTTCTAATATCCTTCACTGGTCTCCGTCCAGAGCAAAGGGATCTGTTGGTCCATTATATATATATATATACTGTCTATGGCAACCACCGAGTACCCCGAGCTAACAATCCAACATGGCTGCCACGTGCATCAACAGTTGTGAAAGCTGTAGTAACATACAGTTATAAGCACTTCTGTGTAATTTGTGTCTCACTAAATCAGTCGTACACGCAGCGCCGTCCATCTTCTATCTGTGGACATGTTGCTACGCTGTTTGTATGCACAAAAACAGCGTAATGCATTATTATAAACTGGCATTGCTAACAACGGCTAACCTGGCTAGAGCTATTGAAAACAATGAAAACCCCGGGTGTGACGTCACTCCCAGCTTCGGCTTCCGAGTTCCGAGGTAACTGGAACGCACTATTACAACAACCCGTTAACATTCCCTGACGGGTATTTTTATGAAAGATATAGATTTTCAGCAGAGGGAATTACGTATCTTTGTCGGCTTGTTGAGGCGTGTGTCGCCAATGCGCACATCGGTTTGAATTATGTTTTTATATTTTTTATTTGCTCTCACGATCGCTTACCACTGCCGGGGTTGCAACTGAAATAATAGGCTAAAGCAACGACAGTTTATGGAAAGCAGAAGTGTAATTATGATCAGATCTTGTGCCTGACTGATGGGGAAGTGATATTGACAAGCGTTGTGATTTACGTATCTACAGTGTCGGCTATTTTTTTGCCAGTGTGCCAGTTTAGCTGGTGATCATGTTAACTGGTGATATTTGCATAAAATCAGTGAATAATCAACAAGGCCCTGCCTACTTTTGAAGAGCGTTCTGTTCTGCCTCCGCCCCTCGAGTGCCAGAGGTTCACATTTTTACCCCCAAAACGGAATAAAGTGTTAAGTGGGGTCATGCCAGTTTGTTGTACATCAGTTAGGTTTTGGTATGTGAGGCAAAGATGAACCTACTTTACTTTTTTGAGGCTTGCATTTGCCCATGTTAAATTGTGATATCAGCAGTTAACATGGACGTATATTTCTCTCATATGTTAACCTGTGTTAACTTAAACTAAAAGTCCATTAAAAGTCCAATATATAGATAGAAATCACAACTGTGTAGTGTAGTGGTATACACGACATAGAAGCTAGTCTAATAACTTTTTATAGGACCGGCTTCACCTAACCTATAAAACTCTGGCACTCGAGGGGTGGAGGCAGAGCAGAACGCTCTTCAAATGTAGGCAGGGCCCTTTTAAATGTTCACAGATTTTATAAAAATATTACCAGTTAACATGATCACCAACTAAACTGCCACACCGGCTTTCCTTCCTGTTTTAGGAAGCAGCGACTGTATTGCGTTTTGTATGCAAAACCGTGTCTGTGTTCTTCATATTTATGTAGAATCATAGTTTGCTTTTCTTATGTAAAATATGCGGCTCTGGTAGATGTTTGTGATTGGTTGCGCTGTGCAAAACGCCTCTTTAATGTGAACGCGGGCGTCGCTGGATTGGGAGACCCTGGGTTGACTGAACTAGTTGTTAACCAGCGTTATATATGTCAGTGGTCGTGACACAGCTTATGCGGGACCGCGGTTGTTAGGTATGGTGAAGCCGGGTAACTGAAAGAGATCCAGGGCATGTTGATCTTGATTTGTAGTACAGGCCTCTGGTATGACAGAGATTCTTCTTTGCTGTTGTTTATATACATATATACATATTTACATATTTAAATCACATTTACAGCTACAGGTCTGGACAGGACAGGAAAAGAAAAGAAGTAAGTAAGAGAAAGAGAAGAAGATGAAACAATAGTGTCTTTGATAATGAATGAATATTATTGAAAATCTTACAGAGAGTCTTACAGTGTTTCCATTACAACACATTAAGGAGGAGAGCCTTTTTCCTGTTTTTCCTCTTTGTATTGTTTGGCAAACAGAAGTGCACACAGAGGGAGGTCCAATTCGCACTCGAAGAGACGTTAACATTTGTTTCCTTTTAGACCTGAACCGGTCCGTCTGCCTTCCAGCGGCTGAGCTGCGTCTCACAGCCCTGCCTACAGTAGGCTACATGTCATCCACATCATTCAAACATGTGGTCTTACTGTATGTCTGAGGGTGCTACAAAAAATGTCTATATGCTACTTTGATAAGAACTTATTTAAATGATTTATGTTTTCTTAAAAGTCTTTGAGGTCAGTCGATACAAAAACAACACAAAACAAGACTCTATAAACCCAAATACCTCCAAATATACTTTCATAAAAGGTATCATATTTGGTCCTGCTTTACAGAAAACCTTTTAAGAAAACTATCTAATGATAGCTCCTTTGATGGACATAAGATTAGGGCTGAAAAAGCAGCACATCCTCAACATTTAGGAAGCTGAAACCCTTATGGTTGGGGGTTTTCGTCCTGATATCCTGACATCAACAGCAATATGGCTGCCATTTATTGTTTATACAATCTATTTAGTTGAAGGACGAAAGTGAAATGTTTTAATATTGTATAATGATATTGTTTCAGCTCTGAATAACATACTTCTAAACTAAAGAGGTGAGTTATGGGGCGCCTGGGTGGCTCACCTGGTAGAGTGTGCGCCCCATATACAGAGGCTCAGTCCTCGCCGCAGCAGGTTTAATTACGACCTGCTGCATGTCATTCCCCCTCCCTCTCCCCTTTCATGCCTACACTGTCCTGCCAAATAAAGGCCTAAAATGCGAGAGAATAAGGTGAGTTATTAAATTTAAAAAAGCAGCCAAGGATCAAGTGGGTTTACTCACTGCCAGGTAAGCCCTTTTAAGAAATCACTAAAATCCACTATTTGTCATTTTACTTTTGTAATTTTAATATTTGTTGTTGTTGTTGTTGTCCTTCATTATGGCCTGGTGCCTGGTATTTAATTATGTTGGAGAATACTGATTTATTTTCATATTGAAGTCATTTATTCAGTTTTTCCCCATAAATGGTCAAATGTCATCTAAAGAAATATTAGAATCATTCTTAAAAACCCAACATGTGTGTCTCATCACATAAACATAACCTCTAGGTCCTTTGTGCTAGCTATAATTTCCCTCTGTTCAGGTTATGCTCTAACATTGTGCCATCTACTTCTGATTTAATGGTTTGGATACTTATTGATTAAGGATTCATTTAAAAAACACTTTATTGATGTTGCATTTACAGCCATTAAATATAACATTTCCATTTAAATTGAACCTGCACACCCTAATTTGTTTATGATCATGAATAACAAAGTATTAGTCTTCCTCTGAAGGGGCTCCTCATCTTGAGAGTCCTGCACCCCCACCCATCAGTACAGACTCACCTGTACAGGTGAGACCATGCTGGAAGATGTAGTAGCAACAAACATCACACCAGGTGGCATTGCCACTGGGCTCGAAGCTGTGTCCCTCCCCGGACTCCTCTTTCACCCTGGGGTCCCTCTCTCCGGGGGAGAAGATGGTCCTCACATCGGGGGCTCTGAACCCCTTTTTCCTGCCGCGAGCTGGCCCTCCACCGTGACCCTCCATCCCGTTCCTGCCGGCTCCTGGCTCGCCGTTTCTCCCCTCACGGCTGGGTGAACTCTCCGATGGCTTCTCACTCCAAGCCGCCTCCAGACCGGCCGGTTGAGGCGACTGGTGCCGCCGGACAGCTCTCACAACCACCGCGCCCTTGTTGGCCTTAGAGATCCGCATCTTAGCGCCCGGCGGCGGCCAAGTAGCCTTCGGTGCCTCGCTCTGCGTACCGGGGTATTGATTGATATGAACAGTCCGCACATTTAATGGAAAGTCATCCGTGACCGAAGAGCGCGTGGGCACGTATTTCCTACCCTGGTGAACGACGTTAAACATTACGCACACTCCTCATACTTCGCTGCGTTACAAGTCGGTGGAGGAGTATTAAACCACTGACTGAGCTACAGGTGAGACGTCATTGATGACACCGACCGATGAGCCGTGTCCTCTTGGCGCTCGCGTTTGTTGTCGGTGAGCCGGTTGAGGCAGGCCAAGGCGTGCAGGGGAACGGGTTGGATGACATCTCATTTCACTGAAACATCAAACGGCACAGCATGCTGCGCAGCACGTTGCAGAACAAAAGTACACGCCAGACTCCATTTAAAAAATGCCAATTTAAAGATTAGGCTCTTCGTTTTCAGGAATCATAATCACTTTGCAACTCGATTTAATCAACTCGCTAAATGTATGGGAATGTCCTTAATTCGGCATGAATTGCACTTATTAGTCCAAACCCAGCCACATATAATTAAGATTGACATTTATTTTGGTGTGGCATGCTGCTTCCTATGCAAAATTACCCAATACATAACTTCCCTTGAACAGTAAACCATAGGTATTTCATAGAAGCAAAGTGCTGTTACGGCCTCTTATTTATATGCAGAATTAATATATAAGAACGAGTCGCTTGGGTAAGTATTTAAAAATGGAAATAGGCTATTAAATAAATTATCAAACATTTGACTATATATATTTGCCTATATTAGAAATTCTTTGACTGGGGTTCACTACTGCTGTCTGTACAATGTACAGTTCCTTAATTGACCACAAGGCGGTGCCGTTTTTACTAAAACATGTTTTATTCAGCAAAATCAAGTCTCTGGAAAAGGGATGTGCACATAATAATAAAGTAACAACCTTTAAGTCATTAAATACATCCAGCCTACATAGGAAGACATTTTAACAATTCAGTTACTTATATTAGCCCCCCATTACATAGCCAAGATTTAACCTTACAGCCACATACTTAAATGTGTCATACTAACATTTACAACTTAACATTTCTTGTGACATAATCCATTCATATATTGTGATATAAAATGGCCTTATTTTTCTTGAATACATCCGTAAGGACCACTTGTTATAAACGGAGATGAAATTACAATCAATAGTTTTTTTAGTCATGTAATCATTTATGTGCAGCAACATTAACAAATCCAGACAGCACACACAAGATTTCTTTGGCACCTTTTAACAATTTTAAAAACCCTGAAATGCAGGAAACACCAGCAACAATTACAGATAAGCAACTTCGCGCACCACTCAGAAACTCAAAAAAAATTAAATAATTCATTTTCTTGAAAAAGTGCAAGTGCTGAAAAATATCTAATTAGTCTTATGAAAAATATATTTTGTCCACCAAACCAAAAATAGTGCATATTTAAAACTGCTACATGTACCCTACATCTCCCTGAGAAAACAGAACTATTATGTTACACTTCTATCATATCAAACAGTAGTTATCAATGGCATTAAAATAGTTTCATCTTTGGTGCCTTCTAAGACTTACAAAAAATTGACAGAAGAAAGACCCGACCAATGTACTTATTTATGAAAAGAAAACCCCGATTAACACAGTAATGCATGCAGCAGCTGCAGGTATGTTAATGCTTGTCAGGTCTGGGTTTTATGTGCATGTAAACTGAAGTGGCAGAGTACAAAATGTGTGTCCTGAATCTTATTTTGTTCCTTGTGCAAAAGTTAAAGCCTTCAAGAGAACTTTCTGTTCGCTAGATGTCGTCCTCATCGTCACTGTAGAAGGCTTCCTCCTATAAAAGAGAAGAAGATATATTCATATTCATACGGTTGCCATGTTTTAAACTGCCTATATTTGGAGCAATTCATTTCTTATGCAACTATACCACACATTTTAATAATGGACCAATGAGATAACTGCTTGCAATATCATTTCCCATCTCTCTCAAATAGGGGTGCAAGGGTTCACAAAACTCACGGTTCGGATCAACGTTTTGAGTCACGGATCGGATCAGCACAAAAAAAAAGGGGGGAATTTAAATCATTATTAAAATGTAATATCAATAACTTTTAATAATAATGATTTTTTTTTTTTTTTTTTTTAACTGTTCAATACCTTGAGCGAATCTTGTTGGGGGTGGAGTGGGGTTTGGAGGGGGATAAGGGGAGAAGAAAAACAAGCATCAGACTTAAGCAACACTTTGTGCTTTTGTTGTATTTTCAATGATGATGTAATCAGCCTAAGGTTTCTTTTTTTTTTTTGTGAAGATGCTTCCTCTCCAATGTATGAATAATTGTAAGAAAATAAATAAATAAGTGATCACAAAAAAACAAAACAATAATGACTTCTTTCACCAGTAAGTGCTGTTAAAGACAATAACGACTGAGAAAAGGGTACTTTACAACAACTTTGAACGCACCACGAGGTTTACCAGTTTTTAAGTAAACGCAACAGTTTGCCCCTTTTTTGTTGTTTTTCCGACAACAGCAGTGACCATAGTGCTAGTTTGTGTCTGAAGGCCATTTTATAGTCGTGCGTAAAATCAAAGACGTACCCCCGCAGACCCCTCTGCGTCTACGCCGGACCCTACGCCATAGCGTGACGCGCACCTCTCGAAAAATGTAACTACATTTCACAGCGACGCACGTCACTCAGGCCGCTGCTTTTGGTAGCGTTGCATTTCCCTCGACTCATTTCCTGGTTCTCCTTCTCCATAAACAACATGAAATAGAGAGGGTTAACTTCTCCTGCTACAGAGTCCCACTGTGGTCATAAAGAACAGGGGAGACACTTTGTTTCACTATGACTCTAGAGTCGCTACTCGCTCCAAAGCTAATGGCCATCACTCTCTCTCTTCTCCCTCGCTCTATCACCCACCACACACACACACACACACACACACACACACACACACACACACACACACACACACACACACACACACACACACACACACACACAACGGCGAGAGCTCTGCGTGGAGCCTCTGCACAACTGTAAAATGGCCTTTAGCTCATAGCTTTAGCAGCAGACTGTTATTCGTCCTGTTGGAATCCTCTCCAGTGAAATACAGACATGTACACCGTTTAGCTGTCAGCATTTTAACCGTGTTGAATCCAGTTACTACTGTAGCTAGCGGTAGGCTAACGTGACCTGCTGCCAGGTGTAACGTGTTATTAGTGTTAACTAGCGTGACAGGCAGCGATGTTTCTGTAGCCTCTAACGTCTGTTTGGGAGCATCAGACAGCAGCGCAGGTATTTAAGTAGCACCGAGATGAGGCACCGAAATCCGCGTCGCTATTCCCTCCGGTAGATACCGGGCACCGGTGCCCTATTAGCACCGGATTTTAACATGTGGCGCTAACGTGAACAGAACATTGCGTTGCCTGCATCTTTTCACGGCAAACTTGCGTGTGTGGAACGTGGCCGCACAACAGCTGAAATGTTGTGTTGCGCACAAACGTAGTGTTTAAACTTTACGGAGACAACCAAATCAAATACGGACTTCTTTAGAAATAAGAAGTTTGGTTTGTTGTTATATTAAAAAAAAAACACAAACACTGAACAGGTGGTTGCCAAGGGGGGCAAACAGAGGCCACGAAATGGTTGCCAATGGACTCAATCTGGTTGCCAAGGGCAACCGTTACTGTCAAGCCCTGCATATTATATAGTAACAAAGGTTTATTGGTCAAACTAATTGTTCCAAGAAGGGGTGTGTGTGTGTGTGTGTGTGTGTGTGTGTGTGTGTGTGTGTGTGTGTGTGTGTGTGTGTGTGTGTGTGACGTACATATCCGCCCTGCTGCTGTACCCAGGATGAATAATAATGCTGCAGATATCTGGCTCCGTGGTCAAGCAGTCGGTTGCTGGGCAGCGTGTTCAACGCCGACAGACGACTGGTGATCTGCCGGGAAAAAGAAACATGTTCAAATGTTAGTCAGTTCCTCATCCTCTTAACTTTATATATATATATATATATATATATATATATATATATAAAAATAAAAATAAATAAACACCAGAAGGTTGTTCCTACCTCACAGGTCACAGCGATCTGAGTTTTGGGAGATGCTTTCGGCCCCGGAGAGTCGGGGTTGGGGCACCTGAGGCCCATCCTCGTGAGAAGGGTCGTCATTAGCAGCTTAAAAAAACTGTAGTTCCAAAAAAGCTCTGTGGCTACACCAGCATCTTTCAGCTCCTGGTGGAGAAAAAGAGACCGTTTCTGTTCAGTGCTTTTTCGCCGATAAGATTTGATCAATACTGAGGAATTAACTTGCACCATTTCACACACTCAAATATATGTTTAAATGTGCTCGATAGCAGAAATGCCATGGGGAAATAGAGCAGAAATGTGGCTCCATTTTATGCTCAATGGTGTTTTAAGCCAACGTCTCCTTCCAGGCAGTGCTGCGACCGTTGACTTCAAGGCACCTAACCCTAACCTTAACCCTAACCATAACCATAACCATTTCCTAATCCTCGCTGCCTGGAAGGAGACGTTGGGGGCTTAAAACACAGATAAACATATTTTACTGCAGTTTCTCAACATCCAGTGGCTGATAAACGCGTCTCAAATGGTTTATCAGCTGTAAAAAGACATCTATTTCTGAACTCTAGACCTGCCAGATATGGTGGAAGATTGGTGCCAGAAACAATATGAAGCCATATAAACCGATAATAAACAAATACAACTTCCAAACCTTTGCCATGAAAGAGTTTCCTACAACAAGATCTGCAAGGCTGAAGGAAATTCGATATTTATGTAGGTTTTCATGTCAGAGGGAGACATTGTTTCTTACCTTCTCGTTCAGTCTGTCTCCACTCTCCCTCAGCAGCAGGCCGATGGTTTTCTCCACATTCACATCAACTGTACACAACAGAACACGTGATTATCGATCAACATTCAACAAGAAAACAACAGGTGGCCTTTTAAACCCAAGTTACTGCGCTGAAACAGCTTTGACAGCTGAAGTAATATTAGTGACACCAACACTGACATTGCTAAATGTGCAGCGTAAAAGCTTGTATTCTCTTCACTCTCGGGTAACATTTTTGTCAATTAAACATGGCCACAAAGAGTAGAACAGGTAGCTCTACGTATATAGTAATTTGGAGGCATTCATCGAGTTGAAACCAGAGAGGTTCAGGAGAAGAATATTTTTTTTAAAAGTTCTTGCATAAGGCCTGATATATATTCGTTAGCCGTTTATTTTGTAGGAAGGAAACCAAAACTCACCTGCGGGCGAGTCAGTCTCTAAATCTGGAGGAATGAATGGGATTTCATCAGCGATATTTGTTAGCTTGCCTGCTAAGTCTTTCAGCTCATCCTCTTCTTCAGCTAAAAGAAAACATGCAAATAAATAGTTGAGAGAAAGTTAAAAGAGTATGAGCACACACGCACAGATGTGTTAACAGTAACAACTCCAAGCCTGTATCTTAGACGGGGATTCCTAAAGAATAAAAACATCATCCTGAAAAGAAAAAAAATCCCCCAATTAACAATCTGTTACGTCACAGTGAAAACCCACGAGGCCTGACTGACAGCCTGCTAGTAGTAAAACTACAAAAACAAGATTTAGCTGTTTTATGACTAACTGGGAGGTGATGGAAAATGTGTCATGCAAGAGATTCACAAACAAACCTCCAAATTAAAGAATAGTTGAATCTTGATTCCTGATGTGGATCACGCTTTTTGGTAAAACTTTTAACCTTCTTATACTAGATTACAACAAATATCCCAAACATCATATATTAACTATCGTCCTTAGTCCTCTCCAACCTCCAGAGCTCTCAACATTATGGTGACTTCCAGAGTCATTATAAAAAGGCCATTTTACACAATGGTTCAGATGAATTGATAATGAAAATAATTGTGTGTTTCAGCCCCTTACTATACAGGAGATCTAAATATGGAGGGGGAACCTGAGGCTGTGTCTTAATACTCACAAATTGAAACCACATCACCACATCTGTCGTCAACATCACGCTGATTCACATTATTTTGGGGCGGTTCTTCTGCCCCGGTCTGAGGTTTGATACAGCTAAAAAGGGTCGGCAGGCTTTTCCATCCCTTCTTCCACTTCTTCTTCCTCTTTTTCTCCTCTTTTTCAGTCACGCCCGGCGTCTGAGGCGAGGATCCGTTTGCATCTGTGCCACCTCTTAGTGAAGTCGGTACATCCTGTGTGGATGACTTATTTTCCGGCCGTCTCCTCGCTGCGTAGGCCATAAGGAGCCTGAACTCCACCGTGTCCTCCATGCTGTCTGTGTCTGAGGTAGATTTCGGGCTGTTGGGGTTGGAGAAGGGGTCGTGGATTTCCACGTGCCCGTTTGCCATGTTGGTTTACTGTTGATTAAAAAAAATAAATAAATCATACTGAGAAAATTAAGACAGTAAACTTAAAATCATTCATTTACAGCTGAATAGGTTTGTATTATAAATGTGTTCTCGCCATATATTCATTTTTTTTTTTTTTACTTAAATTTTATTATTCTGCAAGAAAAGTCAGAATAAACCATTACTTCTGGATGTTATTTTAATTATTATTATTATAAACAATTTTTGTGTTATTTTAAATATGTTTGGGTTATATTTAAAATGTATCTATAAAATGTAAGAACATTGTGAAAATGCCTGATTGATCATGATGAACAATTAGACAATCAAAAGCCCAGAAATACTAATTTTTACAATAATATAAAGAATTGAAAACCAGCAAGTCCTCACATCTGAGAAGCAGGAACCAGTGAATTTTTGCCAGATAAATCAATTATCAGAACAGTTGCCAATTCATTTTCTGTTGATTAATTTATTGCTTCTGATTTATTGTTGTTATGTTGTACTGCCTACACACCCCAATATGGGTAATGTAAATACAGTTGTTTTTATTACAATTATTATAAATAATTCTATTCTATTTTTCCATTCCCTATACTTCATGTATATTTTTTTTCTCCTATGTCTACTTAATGTGTAGCTATTTGTGTTATTTTGACGTGTGTACATTTTCTTTTGAGCTGCTGTAGCACAAGAATTTTCCCACTGGGATTAATAAAGCCTATCTTATCTTATAATTGTAGAATACACACGTTTAAGATAAAATAGACTATTAATCCCACACTGGGGAAATTCCTTGTTATTATATATATATATATATATATATATATATATATATATATATATATATATATATATATATATATATATATATATATAGTCTACAGTCTTTTTATTGATCTGATATATCAATATTTATGTATTAATCGTCAGTTTAAGTACATTTGTGTCTGTCACTGTTTAACAGCCTCTGGTGGTGGCTAAACTGAATGACACTAAAGTAACTCGGATCATGTAGAGGCATGTTATCACTAACTTTAAGCTTTATAACAACCTGTTGTTTCCGCGAACACGCGATCAAATATAGCCAGTAATTTAACAATAAGTTAACTTACGGTTAGACGACGATGTTTTTGACGACGACATGATTTAGCTATAAGAGTTTTAAAACTTGTTAAAAGCCACTAACTTACAAAGCAAAAAAAGTTGATGTTACGACTTAGCTAAAACTGTAACAGGTCAACATACGTGAAAGTACACTTTTCAAGTATCATAACTAGTTTGTTTAACAGCGCTAGCGTTAGCCATATAACTGTTAGGGAATAGTATCCTTAATGCAAAGTTAGCTGTTAGCTAGCTAGCTAGCTCCCTGTCATTAACGTTAGAAAAAGCCTCGGTTACAAAACTAAACTGCCAAAAGTAGCTAGCTAGCCTACCAAAAACACTTTACCCTACTTTTGAGAATTTACTTCATGTGCGTACATGATTTCAAAACATAAAAACATTAATACTCACGGTCCAAACGATTAAAAAGTACACTAAAATATCCACCCAAGTGCTTCAACCAACGTCTACTGTACGAGTGAATTAACACGAAGACCTGTTGGCTGAATTTAAAGTCCCCCCCCAAAAAAAGTTGACAACCTGCGTCACACGTAAGACGTCTTAATCACATGACGCAAGACGCAAGCTAGTGTCAAATAAGCTGTGCTCGTTTTTCTTGTTGAAAATCAGAAAATAAATACAAATATTGACTCCAAATGTGAACAATGCATAAAATATAATAGATGTGTTTCACTATCCACTGCTCTTCAGCCACAACAATCAACAATTTCAAACTGAAAGTGAAACTGACACAGTGACACAGCAAATGAAAAAAGTGTTTCAACTTTATTTATTCTAAAATGATAAGGTTACTCAAATGACATTACACCTGTACAATCTGGCATGCTTTGTCATTATGCCTTTCAAATGTATATACACGTTTTAACTTTCTTCCCTTAAACATTTTAAAAGTCCATCACAACGTTAAAAGGTGGGGGATTTTCTGCTGTGACAGAAACTTCCAGAACCTTTTTGTGTTGGTTAAAACACAAAAAACTACATCTCATCTTTTGTTTTGAGTGTCGTGTCAGTGATATAATAACCTTGTTTAACATCAAAATACTTTATGTTTTGGCACTAACGTTTTGAAAACAGAATCAACCAAAGGAGGAGGAAGTTTACATTTTTACTGACATTTAACCAAGTGAGGTAATGACTATTAAACCATGTTGGGCTCCTGAAATTGAAATCTACAGCGTCTTCATTGCCTGAAATCTTTACAAACAATTAAAAACTGAACCTGCACTTGTTTTGAAGATGAATGGGAGGCCATTTTCTCATTTCTTTTCCAGGAAGTGATCCATATCATCTATTTACTGACATTACACATTGGTGCAATGTCTGACTCATGAACAAACATGAGCAACACAGCAATAATGTTAACATGACTCACCGACCTGCTGACTCAACAGTCACGTTAAACCTTTTGCCGTTATAAAATAAAAGAAACAGACTAAAGATTTGAGTTTGATATTTTTGGTTGGTCTTCCAAATGTAGGATTTCCTCCAGAAAAGTTGTTTAGCCAGGTAGCAAGTGTCTTTTTTTTTGCGACGAGGGTCCAGCTGGGGCCAGTCACAGACTGATGGCAGCATTCATGTAGGGCCCAATAGTTTCTGTGAGAACAGAATCTTGGACGGAATCGCATAGGGCCTTAAATTAAATCAGAGCTAAAAGCTAACTGGAGATTTGAAAATATGACTACGTCTAAGTTTCCAACCGAGCCGCCCCACTGCAACTGTAGTTTAAAAAACATCTTACAAATACGTAACAAAATGAATTCCCCTTTGACTTAGGCCTGGTGGGCCACCTGGCTCGCAATACACTGGGGGAAACCCTGAAATACAGTATATATTTCTTTCAATTAATTATTTCTTTTCTACCAGTCATCAAGACAGATGGTTCCCACAAGGGGTCACAGGATGAATCTAAGGGGTCATCAGATTATTAAAATGATACTGTATACAGCTGGGGGGGGCATCAACTTTTGTTAATGTGAAGTACTTACTCTCCTCAGACTTCTGAAAGTTACGAGCGTCACAAGTTTTTTAAAAAAAGCTCGGGAACCACTGATCTAGTAAACCCTATGGAAGCCCATTTCCCCCAGTAATTCTTTTTTTTTTTTTAAAGATGAAAAGTTAGTTATGATAAAAGAAAATGCACTTGGTATACGTGAACATTTTGGTTTACTAAGTCAAACCTATAAACAAGTCAAAATTATAAAACAAAAATAAATTATAGTATGACAAGTCTTAACTATACAACAAAGTCTTAATTGAGACAAACATTGAGACAATATGTCAAAATGATAAGATGGAAAGTCAAAGTTATGAGACACAAATTCTAAATTATAAGACAAAAAGTCAAAATTACGAGGCTAATGAAATCTAAATTATAAGACAAAGTTCTAATATTTATCATAACTAACTTTTCGATCTATTTTTCTTTCCTTTTACTGGCAGAAATCAAGTTCCATACAACCCTGTAAACTTGTATTTTAATATAAATACTGAAATAAGTCATCTGATCTGTTCGGCTCCAGTTTTAGATGTATTTCATATGCGTAATTATTAATTTTCAAAGTTTCCACACTGATTTAGCCTGTTTCAACGGTTTATAAACTGGTCTGAAAGTTGAAGCCATGTTTTACAGATAGACGCATAGCAAAAAAAAAAAAAAAACTACAAGTATGTTGAGATTGAAAGTTCATCTTAGAAATGATCTCACCACCAGGTTTATAAATTAGCTGTTCTGGAGCTTTTAGGTCATATTATGAAATGTTGTTTCTGTGCTCAATAATTACCTTTCAATCTCAAGTTTTCTTTATTCAACATGGACAAGAACTCAGCGCTCAGAAAAATGGACATTTGAACATCTTACAGTTCAGTCTGCAGAGGAAGAGTGAGTGGTAATGTGATTATTTTGGCCTACCCCAGGTATGTTTGCCCTGCAAGGAAATTCCCAGCTGTGACTCAGCGAGCTTCCATTTGATTTTACAGCCACCCAAGAAAGCTCTCAGACTCGTGTAACGTTCAGGGTGTTTTTAACAGTTAAATGGGTGACAATTCATTTCCTGTTTACTTATAAAGAGAGAAAAACCAGCATGTTGATATATACGTTTCAGTACGCCGGTAATGCCAGCTCATCCTTGTTTATATTCGGAAGGTTGAAGTTTATGACAACAAGGAGTGCATTTCTCCAGCACACATAGGCGTAATTTACAAGAGGGATGGGAGGGTGTTAACCCCTCCCAATAATCAAAACTTGTCAGTGCAACCCACTCCAAAAACCTATTATAATTTCCTTCACATAAATTGAGACATTTGCACCATCAATTCATGCAGAAAAGGCACAAATTGTTGCAGAAGAATTCTCAGAGATCTCAACCCACCCCCAATGCTGAATCCAAAGTTACGCCCTTGGTAGCACAGGATGAAGATATGAAAGAGATTAAACTGTTTCTAGTGGCAGCAGAGTCTCATATGTGACCTTTTAAAAAAATATTATCATCACTTTTCGATTATAGGATTACTAACATAACTTGACACAGCCTGTAATATAGACTGGTAATGATTTACAGAAATGAGTTGTACACTAGAAAAACCCCAGTGGCTTGTAAGTACTTGAATAGTAATCTGTGCTGATGTGCATGTTCAAGGCTCCAAAACTATGAGCAATCCTAACAGGACCAGAAACATATTTAAAATCAACATAATGCAATAGCATGTTTTTTTTAAAGGTTTCAGTTTATACTCTACTGTACATTTGACCTTCTTTATTCTTTCTATGACAAAGTGCTTTTTAAAAGAGAAAAGAGTCTCAATTATCAATTCTACATATTCGTGTAACTTTTGTATAACTAGCAGGTTGTACATAGTGCCAACGTCCACGTAAAACGTTAAATCAGTGCAATGGAAGGAAATATAGTTTTTTTTTTAATAAGCAAAGTGTTTCTATATCAACTTGTAAAACAAACACTGAGTTACTGGGAAATACAGATTCTTCTCTATTTCATTCAAAACATAAGAACTGACTGCGGAGTTGAATCATTTCTTGTAAATATGTGTATATAGTGTAGCTTCCTGTAAGTAGCTGTGCACAGTCTAAATTATAACATACATGTTAGTGTACTGGATGTTTTTAATGCTTTTTTGTCATGTTTAATATCATCCACCACTTTGGTCCAGACTAAATGATCTCAATAACTATTTAATGGATTGCCATAACATTTTGTACAAACATTCATGATCCCCAGATGATGAATCCTACCGACTTATCCTCCAGCACCACCACTGGGTTGGAATGTGTGGAGTGACATTTCTCAAGAACTATTGGATGGATTGCAATAAAACTTGGTTTAGACATTCATGTCCTGTTTTTTGGTGCTTGACTTTTTTTTTTTTTTTAAAGCGCAAGCATAAGGTCAAAATTATTCTTTGTAAAACTTATTTATGACAAAATTCCCAACATTCCTGCTTCAACATTAGCATTTAGCTCAAAGTAGAGCAGACATGGCTGTAGACTCTTGGTCTTGTTGATATATTTGAGATATTTGATGTATTATTGTCATTACTTGAATAGCTATTTGTTTTGAGATCATCCTGGGTTGTGCTTTGGAGTTAGTGTGCACATATGATGCAAAAGATAAATAAAAAACATTATAGCCGCGCACTATGGGGCATCTTTGCATCTGAATGTTTACATTTTCGTGGAAAAAGTGACTTCAAAATGTTTCTTAATGGTTTCCAGATAAATGTTTTTTGTCTTAAGAAAGAGGAAACACACAGTTTAGCAACTGTCCAGCAGTGTATGTCCACACAAGTCATTCAAACAGAAAATAATGTCAGAGGCAAAACTACAGCATCACATCTTCTTTTAACAAATGAATCAAATAAAACAACAAACTTCAAGTAATCCCATCATCATCATCATCATCATCATCGGCAGCAGAAAAATATGAAATACAAAAGCAAAAGAGAAACACATGTCTAACCTAAGAGGAAACTCTGGTAGAAATAATTTAAAACTATAATAATTGAATAGTTTAAAACAACAATAATGCCATCTTTTATGCCATTACCAGAACATAATCCCAAGGAAGGAGGTAAGAAAATGCCATGCATAAACCAATGCTGATGTGAGACACAATTTAATACAAAGTTTCTACTCAATAGAAAGAGTGATAAGAAGCGTGTGTGCGCATGTCATTCAGAGCGGGCCGAGCGTCAATATTCACAGATTCAGTTCAGATCTCATTCACACACACTTTGTCTCCAGACACTCAGAGGAAGGTCTCAGCGTCTCAGTGTGGGACGTAGACAAAGGTAGTCATCGTAGAAGTCCTGCATCATGAACATTTTAGGAGAGAAAAACTATACTCTGACAAGAAAATCTAATCGGAGAGGCTTGAAATGTGGATTTAGTCGAGGAATTACTTAGAAATGCAGCAGAACATCTCACATACCGTTAAAGAAAAAGATTGTCGCGTGAGTTTGGATTAAAATGGGAAAAGAAGTTTAGATATTCATCGCAAAGCCCAAAAAACATTTATCTTAATTTATACCACAGCCATGGGAAAAAAAAAACTGGCTTCTGATTGGCTGAAAAGTATCTATTAAAAATGTATTTTTGATCTGAAAGAAATGTGTTGGGTTAGGGTTAGATTTTTTATTTTAGAGCGTATGACTGCGAATAAGCAAGAGAAGCGAATTGATTACAAGAAAAATTAGTAAATTAAAGAAATAGGCATTTATTTATGATTACTAACTTTTTCAAAAAAGTTTGATAAGGATTAAGTACCTCATACAACCCCATTTCAAAAAATGGCAACAATCCCGTACTTTTGCTGCGTTCCAGACACAATTTTTAGCCCGTAAGTTACGACTTCAAGTCACGACTCACGACTTGGTAGCGTTCCAGGCAAAGTCACGACAAAGTTAGCGGCTACCTAACGTTGACGTTAGCTAGCGTTAGCTGACACTAGCGATTTCTAGTCGGCGACATATTTTGGAACCTGTAGTAGTACACAATCGTATGTGTATTGTTTGGATTACAATGTGCGGAATTACTTTACGTTGCCTATTTATGTCTATTTATTTCTATTTCTCACCGTTAATCACCGGCGTCTGTACAGCATCAACCATTGTTGTTTATGTGTTTGTGTGACGTCAAAAACTGTAACTGGGAGTACAACGATCTGGTACCAGTTCACGAGTAGTAAGTTATGGGTTTGACTGCCGTATTGCAGCATTTGACTAGATATCTTCTAAAGCTTACAGCCACAAATTGTCGCTGGAAGCTTTGGAAGAAATCTAGTAAGTGGACCTTAAACTGCAAAAGATGCTGCCTCCTTGTTTAACACCTCTATTTTCAAATAAAACTTTTACCGGCCAGGTTTTAATTGTAGAGAAAAAGACAAAAAGAAAAATGACAAAAGCCCTATGGAAACACAAAATGTAAGAAATGACTCGTAAAAAAAGGCTGAGTAATACTGAGTATTAGTAGCTAAAAAAGGGATTTCCAACCAAATTTCCCGCATGTTGTTCAAAAAGTTAATATTCACTGCAGTTTAAAATGCTTCAGACTTCTACTATGGCTACATGGGAGTCTTTCAAATGCTTCGGTGTCCCCAGAAAGACTTTTGGGGCGAGCGGTTCCTATTTTACATGTCAATTTAGTTTACAACAGGTTATATCAAAAGAGACCTCACAGGGTTGTTTTAAAAGTTCAATCCATTGACATACATGCACACAAAATTAAAAAATAAAATAACAAGACAATCATATACCCAACCAGCACTGAAGTAAAACTGCACATTCAATACTCCTCGGTGCTAAATGGTCGACGATGTTAAAAACATTAATGTAATGTAAACGATTAATATAGAAATGCAAAGAGACGTTATCTATTCATATTGCATTGCATATGGCTCAGATTTTTCTTTTCTTGGATAAATGCTGCAAACACACACACACACACACACACACGAGATACGCATGAAAAGACTCACACACACACACTATTATAACACACAGTCTGTAGTTATGTACATGCTGCACAGAGAGCAGAGTGAAGACTGTTTCTGTTGCAGCTGTACCGACTATTTTTTTCAAGTTTGATATGAAATTAGGAATATTTTCACACAAACATACAGTACACACACACACACACACACACACACAGTCTGTAGGTATGTACATGCTGCACAGAGAGCAGAGTGAAGACTGTTTCTGTTGCAGCTGTACCGACTTATTTTTTCAGGTTTGATATGGAATGAGGAATATTATCTCACACACACACACACACACACACACACACACACACACACACACACACACACACACACACACACACACACACACACACACACACACACACACACACACACACACACACACACACACACACACACACACACACACACACACACACAAGCTGCATGTGAAAAGCCTTCTCAGGTCAGGAGTACCAGATACACACTGTTAAAAGTTAAAATATTTGTTTGCGTGACGGCAGCTGGAAAGTCAGACACTTGAACATACACAGGTTTGTGATTATGCTCTAAAACGCCCTTTTAAAAAAGAAAAAGCAAAAAGCAAACAGAATCTGGTCTGTCCTTCATAATCAACTGGCTGCATTGTAGTTACAGATGAACAAATGCGTTGTTTTTTTTCCTCTCTATGCTGGTCCGATACTGGCTTAGTTGTACATTTCAGATTTTTTTCATAAACAATATCTAGCAACGTTCTGTGATTAAAGTTAAAGGCAAATGGGGGAAATTGTTGTTTTAGCTCCAACACTTTGGAATGAACCAGTGATTCCCAACCTTCTTTCAGCTTCTGGCACCTTAAAACATATCATTATAAACTGGGAGCAGTCGGAGCAAAGAGTTCTTTTTTTCCTTCTGAGCTTGTTTAATTAGTAGAGTCTTTAGAGGCCTGAAAAAGTGAAAGTATCAAGTATTCTAGAAGGAAAAAAAAAACATTTAAAAACAGAAATATGACAGAAATAGAAATATATATTTTCTTTCTTATACACGTCATCATTTTGTGACCCTTAAAATGTATTGTTTGGACCCCTCAGGTTGGGAATCAGTGGAGTAACAGCCTCCTCAGTATCAGGTCAGCTAAGTCAGTGCCACATTTTTAAAACCCCTTTCTGTGCAGCCTGGAATCTTTATAATTCATTACACATTCATATTTTTTCATTTGTTTGTTTAACATCTAAAAACATTTGACTACTTTGCAGCTCTGGTTTTAGAAGGTGCTATAAAAATACATTCCTTTTTTCCTTTCTTCCATAGTAATGTGAGACAGTTGAAATAAGATTTTTTTTGTTGTTTTATAATGTTATCAAAGCCCTCCGTGGCCCCAGTAATGTGGACGCTGACTGAAACAGCAGGATGGAAACATCAACATTACATCATTTGGTATGAAAGCAGAGATGTGTGTGAAAACATACCACTGTGATAGATTGTGGGAACAGATACGACACTACGTCCGTGTAATGTCTTTGGCACACAGGTTTCCCGGGGTAAACATATATAAAACGTAAGTTATTTTGATTATTTTCAACAGAAATCTTTTTTTTTTTTTTAACTGCTTTTAAATGTTTGAACAACAAATTTTCCCCCCCCAGTCTTACTGAGTGAACCCATTCCTAAAATATGAATTGTGACCAAAATAAACAGCTGCTCAAGTGCACTTGCATCCTGAACCGTAAATAGTCCTACGATCGGTCAGTCACTCAGTCAACCAATCAATCAGCACAACCAATAAATAGAATATGAATAAATAAATACAAATAAATAGTTGACCAATAAAATCTCCACTGCAGTGCTGCTGTGAGCGGAAGCTGTTCACTCCTCTGGTTGGTCTCATGGATCTCTCCGTCTGAAGAGACCAGCCGGACTCCACACTTTTCTCTCCCAGATTGGTCTCCACTACCGAGTGTGTGCAGAGTCCAGAGAGACCGAGTGAGTGCGTGTGAGAGTGTGTTTGTTTGTTTGTGTGTGTGTGTGTGTTTGTGTGTGTGTGTGTGTGTGCGCGCGCGCCTCAGACAGCCGTCTCCAAGTCTTCGTGGGCGGCAGGAGAAGATGTGTGTTGTTTGGCGTTCAGGAAGGTGGCGAGCTCCGAGTCTCCCTCCCGCCTGGTCCGCTGGCGTCTTCCCCTGGTAGGTGGACACACACACACACACACACACACACACACACACACACACACACACACACACACACACACACACACACACAAAAATAAAAAAGGAGTGTAGGGCTGGAACTAACAATTTCCCAAATATCAAGCTGACATATTTAAATTGCTTGTTTTGTTTAAACAACAGTCAAAAAATCCAAAGAAAAGCGGTAAATCTGCACTTTTTTGAAGCTGAATCTGTGATTTTTTTGTCATTTCTGCTTTCAAAAAAATGACTCAACAATTGATTGATTATCATAAATATATATATATATATATATATATATATATATATATATATATATATATATATATATATATATATATATATATTTTGTTTTTATTTTTTTGGGGGGGCATTTTAGGCCTTTAATTCCACAGGACAGATGAAGACATGAAAGTGGAGAGAGAAGGGGGAATGACATGCAGCAAAGGGCCACAGGTCGGAGTTGAACCAGCGGCCGCTGCGTAGAGGAGTAAACCTCTATATATGTGTGCCTGCTCTACCAACTGAGCTAACCCGGCCACGATTATCATAGTTTTTGCAAATTATTTTCCTGTCCGTCAAGTGATCAATTAATCGAGCTGTAAATATTATGCAACACATTTCAATCTAATGCAGTCCACTACATAAACCATTATCTCCAAGGACAAAGCTTGTGTGCCCAATGTATCGTATGAAAGGCAGCAGCTAACAGGTGGTGTGACTTGGAAACAATGAAGGTACAGTCTCCAGTTCAGGGAGGCGTTTTGATAGACTGATAGAATATAAACTGCCTGTATGACAAAGTTGTGGGTCAAAGGTTGACTGTTTTCAAGCGTGACAATAAAACTCAAAAAAAGAGAACAGAAATTCCCACCACAAAAAGCAATTCACAGTATATTGTATATAATATGTGTCGAGAGAGGACATTGGTGTGGATTTATGTTCTTCCTGTGCGGTTTTGACTCTATGTACAAACTCTAAGAGTATGCTTTTTCTTTGAGTGTATTATTTTTTTTTTTTTGTGAGCCACTTTGCGATAACACGTTTTTCTGTTGTGGCAGGAAGGTTTCGATTTGTTAAGCACTCTTCATCTGCAGCATGCAGTAAACATATTTCTCTGTGGATCATGTACAAGTCATGCTCGTCCTCTTGATATGACTCAGCTGGATTTACAGGAAATGTGTGTGAGTCTACAGTGTGTGAGTTCATAAAGTATGTCTATGGTTGTAGTGTAATGTGCGAGTGTGTATTTACCTGGAAGTTGGTCTTTTCGAGTGACGCACCGGCCTCCACCAGCAATCGACACACAGCATGCTGCTTCTCTGAGGCTGCTTTGTGCAAGGCAGTTTCCCCTCTAGACACACACACACACAAACACACACACACACACACACACACACACACACACACACACACACACACACACAGACACATACACACACACACACAAACACACACAAACACACACACACACACACACACACAAGATCAGATAAGCTGAGAGAACGTTACAGAAAAGGTCAAAAAATTCACTTGCCTTGAAAAGTGCGATTGCAATCTACAGGTAAAGATTACTGGCACACTGATCACACTGACGTAAAACAAGCAAATTGGATTAAAAAAAAATAACACACAGCAGATAAAAAAAATATATACCTACACAGAGAATCATTTAGTAAAGTCTCACTTTTCTCTTTCTGCTCTCAGCGAAGGCGGTCGCTTTCTCTCCCTCTCCCTCCCAGGCCTACCCTGCTTGCTATCTTGTCTCGTGTTGTCTGCTGTTAACTTCCTATACCCCCAGTCCCATGCCTTCGCGGCGAAATGTGCAACTGTACATTTATGTTATGTTGTATTGTGTTATGTTATGTTATGTTATGTGCAGCAGTGCAAATGTACTGTTGTGTGCTTATGTGCTGAGGTGTTTTTTCCTGTTCCCACACTGTTCTTATCTTTATGAGGATAGTCTGAGAGACGCTTTTTTGTTTCCCTCTCCTCTCCTCACGTCATGCTGTATCTGTAGCGAGAGTTAGGAGAGAGTTGAGATGGCGCCGCATATGGCGACTCGGTGTGTTTGTGCATGTTGCTTTAATGCTTTAATGTGACTTGCACCTACGATACCAAGACACATCCCTTGTGTGTGTAAACATACTTGGCAATAAAGCTTTTCTGATTCTGATTGCCAGACTTTCCTCCACAGCGCTGTGGAGGAAGGTCTGGCTAGTCCACACAGCATTCCGGGATGGGAGAAAAACGTGCTCTGGTTTATCGGCATTTCTTTAAACCAATCACAATCGTCTTGCTCCGGACAGAGCCACGGTGCCTCTGCAAAATAGCCTCGGGAAGGAACTTGTTTTGGTGGAACATGTGTACGTTCAAAAGTTGTTTTAGTCGTGCAACAGAAAACTCAGATTGGACAGATAGTCTAGCTAGCTGTCTGGATTTACCCTGCAGAGATCTGAGGAGCAGTTAACCATAGTCCTCACAAATCCACCGGAATTTAAAATGGCAACACAAAGGAAGCGGAAGGCGACAGACATCCGGACGAAAAGAGGGACATCCGGCGGAATTTCCGGCGGCACCGGAGCAATCCCAGAAGTGGACTGTCGCGGACTACATTTAGTAAAAACTGAATTAAAAGAAGTCAACATACTTCTCTCTGTCGGTCAAATCCAGAAGCACCTTAGAGCCTGAAGAGGCGGAAACAAGAGAAACATGAGCAGCTTGGAAGAAGACACAATGAATTATTTAAGAAAATACACATTTACTCATTTCAAAGGAGTACTCCACCAATTTAGGATACACTCCTATAACAATGTTAAACTTAAAACAACTTAAAAGGGGCACTGTGGCCCAGGAGGTAGATCACAGATCGTCTACCAATGGGAAGGAAAATGCTACGTAGAGCACCTTTAAGGTCATTTCACACACACATTTACCCATATGCACACATCATGCACAGTCTCACCCTGTTGCAGTATGAAGCTGACCAGGTCTGTGTGTCCATCCTGGGCAGCTATATGTAACGCTGAACAACCCGCAGAGTCTCTAACCAACAAGCTGACGCCTCGACGCATGCACTCCGACAGCTGGAGACATCGACACAAACAGAAAAAAAGATGCAAATTAGGGTTTTTAAAAAGTAAAGAAAATGCTGAGTCCTCATTTGTAGCGTTGGGGTGTGTTAATGGAAACATGTTATAAAACATGTCTTTGTGTTGTTTACAACACTTTGTGATTCATGTGTTTTTTATATATATATTATATATAGCATGGTTTGTAGACATTTCATACACCAACTTTACAGTATATTCAGCTTTCTCTTCAGCACTACAGAACGCACCAAAGCAAGAGTTGCTTTGGGAAACGCTTGTAATCATTTAAGTGCGTTTGTAGAAAACACTTTTAACTTGTAAGATTGATCGGTAACACTTTACTTGAAGGTATCTACGTAAGAGTGACATGAACACATGACACTGTCATGACACATGAACCCTAACCTTAACCCTAACTTGTCATGACAAAAACCAGATGACACTTACTAAAAGAATGTCATAGGTCATAAACGTTTATGACTTGTTTATAATGTTTATGACACGTTCATGACAGTGTAATGTCACTCTTATGTAGATACCTTCGAGTAAAGTGTAACTGATTGATCTATGTCAACCCTCAAATGTAAAAACCTTTATGGAGATTTAATGAAGTGATTTTATGCTGAATCACTAATTGATTAAACTACCCCAGTCTGTGTAAATCCCAGAGGATGCAGCAGATACAAACAGCTAAAAGCACATTCCCCGACAGTCTGTGTGATTGCACTTTACCATAGAAAGATCTCCTGTACTGGCGGCTTTCAGCAGGGCTGTAAACACACAAAGAAATCATCCTGTGAGATCGACAGTGCAGAACAGAAAGTCTATGGTTGACTGATTACTGCGGACTTTTCTAAGTTTCCATGGATACAACTGTTTGTCTGTAAAGACCTTCCTCATTTTCTAAATATCTCTGCCTTTGTGTTGAAACAATGATGATTAACTATGAATAAAGTTCAGGGATTTTTTCTTATTCAACCAAATTGTTGCCTCGGATGTTAACTGCGTTTGTGTGTGTGCCAATAATACACATATTGAAAGTGAAGCATTGTTTAAGAAGAAGGAAGAGATGTTAATCACAACAACAACAAAAAGAAAAAGGGACTCTGAACTTTCAGTTTCACTTTCCTACAAATCCACCGTCAGGGGAAGGTCAAACTAATTTCCTTGTAGCAGAATATTTTCATGGTCTGGAGCCATCAAATGCCTCAATAGTACAGCTAAAAATACTTAATGTCAAACACGACCTCAAAGTAACTCAAATACCTGCCTCGGCTTTGCCTTAAGTGTACCTGTAGTGTATGTGTGTTAGAAACATTTACAGACAAAGATTATAGTTAGAGTAACAAAATAAACTAAATGTTTGATAGTGTAATCATGTGCAAAGCCACAGCACCAGTGACTGTGGGGTTTCCAAAGTTTCCAAAGATACTGAGTCACTTTTTTTTACTGCTTTCTGGAACTGAACTGTAGACAAATTTACCCCCCCCCCCCAAAAAAGAATAAAACAAACATGACAAAGCCATTTTTCTGACTGAATATGAAATGTAGGAAATTATTTATACATAAGCAGAACAAGAAAATACAAAAGGATATTGTCAAGAGTCATCAGATCAATTTGTGAGTGTGGACTGAGCTGTATATTGTCAGTGTGGCGGTTTAAAGTGGAGCCAAACCTAAAAGTGGAAAAACATAAACATGTTTGGTCATGTGAGGATGAGGAACAGCAGGTTTGTCGTATGTATAACTGTGGAGAGTCCCAGGAATTACGATGACTTATCACTGACACGAGACCAGACAACCAGGCCACAGTAAATATCCTCCAACTTTCCCAGAACAGGTCTCGAGAAGCCTGAACACGGTGATTAAAGAGACTGCCACCTGTTTTTAAAAACATCTGCAAAGCCCTCAAGGGATGTTAAGATTTGATTTAGCTAGGGGACTAACACGCTTCTTCAAGCTGAAACAGTTGCCTTTGACAGATATCCTTTGACGTGCACATTTCTTATAGACAAACATACACAGAAATGGTTGATATGAAGCTTAAAAATAAAGCAATCCAGCATCTTTCTGTATAAAAGTGCAACTTATTAACAGGGAACCAGTGAAATATCATCATTCCGAAAGAGCTTTTTCACTCTAAACCACAGATACAAAAGGGATGTGTGTGTGTGTGTGTGTGTGTGTGTGTGTGTGTGTGTGTGTGTGTGTTTGTGAGTGTGTGTGTGTTTGTGGGTGTGTGTCCTACCTTGTTCCTCAGATGTCAAGGAAACACTGAAAATAGAAAGAAACAGAAGAAATTAAAATGCGATTGGCGCATGTAGCAAACGTCTTTTCGGTGCAGGAAGTAGTGATTATTTTTCTTTCTTTTGATTAATTGTTCACTCTATATAAAATATGGATAATTTTAGTCATTTTATAACCAAAAATGAAGAACATTTGCTGGTTCCAGCTTCTCAAATGTGAGGATTTGAGTGTTTGCTTTGTCATATGTGATAGTAAACTAACTTATTTTGCCTTTTGGGCTGTTGGTCAAACAAAACGAGACGTTCAAAGACTTTCAGTGTGTGGGGAATTATAACAGGCCCTTTACGCTATTTTCTGACATTTTATAGGCCAAACAATTAATTGAGACCTCGAATATTCTTTATCATGTCTGTATTTACATGTTGCATTTCCTTAAAGACTATATCTGCCATGATAGCGTATATTTTATATATATTTATAATCTATTAGTTGTTATGTTTATAAAACGCCCGGATATGTCCATCACAACTTTCCAGAATCTAAAACAATAACTTCAAATGTTTTGTCTTCAAAAGATAGACAATTTACAATTATATAAAAACTGAGAAAAGCTGCAAATCTTTACATCTGAGAAGCTGAAACCAGAAAATAAATGACAGATTGATTATCAAAACTGTTGTTGTCAATTAATTTTCTCTTGGTTGACTCGTTGATCATTTCAGTATTATCCCAAGGGGTAAAAAAAACAAAATGCATGTTGTTCATACAGATTATTTAGTAAAAATGTATGTGACAGCACATGTGTATCACTTGATTTACATAATCATGAATAACTGCACATGTGTAGTGAGTACAAGTATCCATACATATTTAATCTTCATGCTGCCATGCTGGTCAGGTCTCCCCCTAAATGGGACTAACCACGTTAAATAAAGTAAAACATAAAAGTGTGTGTTCTATATCACTGCATCATGCTCACGTACCCAGCCGTAGGCTCCACCACCAGATCAGGCATCCCCGTGGATGATCCCTGGCTCCCCACCGGTCCCTCGTGATCCAGGATAAACACCTCGTCCTGACAGATCTCTGTCACAAAGTGAAGGTGCTCCTACAGACACACATGCATACAGAACAGAGGCATGTGATTCTATACGAGCCGGTAAAGCCAGTAAATATTTGGCAAAATCAAACAGAATACCAATTCATTGATTTTTGAACTGTTAACCAAAACAAACGAGCTAGTGTTTACCTGAGCCTTGTCGATGCGATAGAAGCGGTCAGCTGATGTGGCTGCAGAGACACACAGTACATGGGAAACACTTAGAAAATATGTTAAGCAATGTATTTCACATCACTTTTACTGTTGCTTGTAGGGGAGTCACGATTCTCCAAATCCATGATCCGATTTGACTTAAGGTCACGATTCGATTCAATTTAAAAAACGAATTTCCCAGCAGTGACGGCAATGCCACAATAAAAGCCACTGGATGGCAGATGGGTACTTTACATAATCAGTTTGAGTTTCTCAGAGTTTACGAGGTGCAATTGAATGCACCATCAGTTTAACAAGGGGCGCCCGAATGCACCATGAAGTCCTGTCGATGCCCACACGTTTATCGTTCGTTGTCCGTTTCCATAAGTCACAGGGAAGGCAAAATGTTGCCACACGGTGACTTCAGGGAAGTGGGAGGATCTTCCAGTTCTTTTGTTTCTCCGTCATCTCCGACTCGGGCAGTGCCAACGGAGTCTGGGGAAGGGCACCTGCAGGTTACCGGTAAACTGACATTACCCTGTGTCTTTAGCTGCGTGCTACCAGCTGGTAAGCTGACGTTATGCTGTGACTTTACGGACGTGTGCAAGTAGGCGGGGGTGAAGAGAGAAGAAAATACTGTGGGAATCGGCGATCCTGCTTTTGATTTCGATAATCAAAATCAATGAAACTACCGGAATGTCACAATCATAATAATATTTTATTTGTAAAGCTCTTTTCTTAATATAGTTACAAAAGACTCTAATACAAAAATACAGCAAAGCAGAAAGTCAATTTGTAGGAACAGTAAAAAAAAAAAATTTGATGGAAACCTGAAAGAAAATGAATGTGTTCACTGCACGAGAACTTCACCTGGTCCTCTGTGATTCATGGTTTTGATCATGAGTCATCAGTGACAGCAACATTAAAAATGACTCAGTCTCTTTAAGGTTTTTTTTTTTCTTCACATTTAGTTAAAAAAGTTTAAAGTTTCTCAAAATGTCAGTGTCTTATTTACTTACAATCCAAGAAGCTCCAGTTAGGAGAGAGTCTACTGGTTGAACTGGTCCGGGGGACGCCTCTGCTCTCATCCTGAGGACAGACATCAGACACTTATGATCTTCATCATCACTTTTATGAACAATAAACTCAGTGGAGAAGTGTTTACACGGGAAAAGAGAGCAATCCAGAGAGAAAAAAAGTGTTTTTAAGTGCTTATTATTGAGCAGTTGAACAATCAGTAACACAACAGAGACAATTGGGACAATGAGGCAGAGTATAGTGTAGTTTAGATAGGTGTTAGAAAATTATTATAATATTACTGTTATATGTCCAGAAATGTTTTTTTTTTCTTCCAGTGTGGTAGAAGAGGACTCAACACGGGTGTCAGTCTGTAAACCTAAATTTCATTTACTGTATTAAGCTTAAATTTGTAGGTTAATTCCTGATTTAAAAAAAAAAGGGTGTTGTGTCCCCCAGAGTTTTATTTTTCATTCTTTATGGAACACCGCTAAAAATATAACTACCATATAATTGTCCAAAATCCTTGAAACTCATGACACAGATTTTAGGTATTCTAAAAATGTGTGGGATTTTAAATATGTAGCAAAAACCTTATAAAGCTGTCAAAAACGGATAATAACCCAGCTTTCCCTGCAGAAAGACACCCAAAAGTGATATACCTGATAGTGCACTCTGTGGCCAGTAGATGGCGCCTGGTGTAAGTCCTAGCAAGCACAGCAGACAGGTTTCAAGGTTAACAAACAGCCAAAGCAATTACATCCAAAACTTCCACAGATGTTAGCTCGGTTAGTTTCCCACGAGAGACACACAGCTAAAGAGCAGGCCTGCATTCCCAGTGGTGTTGGTTTGCTTATCCGTCTATAAATAACGCTGCAAGCGTCATGAAATAATGATGGGATGAGGAACAAACAGCAGAGTGGAGAGAGAAAAAAAGAAAAAAAAGAAAACGAAAGGGATGATGAGCATTAATGATGAAGACAAAGGGGAGAACTTGCCTCTTGTAATCTGTCAATGTAGAGTCTGCATGTCTCCAGGTCACAGTCCCCCCTCACCACCACAATGCCTACTGGGATGGCTGCAATGCACAAACACACACTTTAGAACATAATGCACTGAAAAAGTAGGTTAAACTGCATTTTTTTTCCCGGCTGCGTTCATTGACATTTTATCATCTTGTAAGGTTGATATGGCAACAGTTTCTTCTTATTTACACGTCCTGCAGTTACAGAGCAGATGTACGATTCATTTGGAGGCGTGTTTGTGTCCACCTGATGAATGTAAGTCTAAAATTAAATCAATAGAATCATGTTAATAATTGTGAATACTCATGCAATCCATTGTTTGTATAAAAACATTGATTATAGCCACATAAAAGCTTCTTATTTTTTTCAGAGAGAACACACATGCACGCACGCACGCCCGCACGCCCGCACACACACACACACACACACACACACACACACACACACACACACACACACACACACACACACACACACACACACACACACACACACACACACACACACACACTCCTTACAGATGTCTCGTAGTCGTTCTTTGTCGTACTGCAGCCTGTCGTACTCCTGGAGGCTGATCCGATTCACTCGAAGACGCAAACGATCTGGAACTGCGTGAGGACTAGAAAAAACACACAACACAAACACACACGCACAATTCAGACATGTCCAAACATACAATAATAAGGATACACACATATGCATACATATACGCACAGACACACACAGACACACGCATAACAAACCAAATTTTGCAGCTTTTGCAACATAATATTTAATTCCTCATCTGTCGTGTTTTGATGAAAGTTTTCTAACTGAGCTCAAGTTTTAAAGGTGTAAAGTATAACCGAAACTTTGCAAAAACAAAAAAAAGTATTAAAAATAATAATAATATACAAGGCTCTACTATCCTTCTGCGACGCGACCCTGATTCTGTGTTTGAGCTTGAGGTGGGCTAACACATTTCTAAGTCAATGTTTGCCTTCAGCGAGGATGGAGGTTGAATACTGACGTCAGAAACATGGTGGGTGATAAACAAAACTACAATGAGAAAACACTGTTGGTCACACAGCAGCTGTTGGCGAAATGACCCATCTACCCAACCTCAAAAAACTCAAAATCTTACCTGCAAAGGAACCAAAAAGGGTGTAAAATTAAAGTACATTTTGTTCTTCTCTGTCACAAGATTATGAAAACAGCTTTTCTAGTGGAGAGCGTGGACATAGAGTGAGAGCCAAGGAGTGGTGCAGGTGTAATAAGCTCAGGGTGAGGTTAAAGGTAAAGGGACTACAGCGGGAAAAACATCAAGAGGCAGAAGCACATTCAGAGGAGAGGCTTCAGTATGTTGCCATACACTCTCATTCTCCCTCCCTCTCTCTCTCTCTCTCTCTCTCTCTCTCTCTCTCTATTTTCTCTCCCCACATGTATCAAAAACTCACATTCAACACAATACGACTCAACTTGGGTTCAACCAATACAATTTTTTAAAGCCAACACTGACATAAATTTGTCGAGATTGACATTTGATTTTGATGCTGCAAATAGTATTTACTGTGAGTCAGTATTTATCACCTTTGAAGTTAGTTAGGAGTGTTTATGTAATTGCAAAATGTACAGAATACAAATGTATTAGTTAGTTTGGGCATTTTCGATGTTCTACATTCGACTAAAAGTTTGCATAAAGGGGGAAATGAGAAATGACGAAAAAAGAACAGTTGTGAAATAAATATTAAAATAAACGAAGTGAAATATGTCATCAAGACAAAAACAATTGGACAAATGCAAATGTATACTGTAAGGGGAAAAGAGCTAAAACAATTAATCAATTAGTAAATTGAACCTGCAACAATTTCGATAATCGATTGATTGTTCAAGTCATTTTTCAAGCAAAAATGCCAAACAATCACTGGTTCCATCTTCTCAGTTGTGAGGATTTGCTGCTTTTCTCTCTTTTATATCGCTGTTAATTAAATATCTTTTGGGTTTTGGACTGTTGGTTGGACAAAACAATCAATTTAAAAAACAACATGTGATGGGCAATCTTTTGACGTTTTATAGATTAAATGATTAACGAAACTAAATACTTGATCACCTAATTGATTAATTAGAATTAGAATTACTGCATCCCTCAAATATAAGGATTCAAGGGTGTATATGTCACACACACAGGTAATTCATATATTAAGGTTTTCCTAAAAGAAGGAAAAAAGAAAACAAAAAGGAAATGTAAATGATAGACAGTCGAAGATTATTTTTTTGGGGCATTTTAGGCCTTTATTTGTATAGGACAGCTGAAGACATAAAAGGGGAGAAAGAGGGGGAATGACATGCAGCGAAGGGCCGCAGGTTGGAGTTGAATCCGCGGGCCGCTGCGTTGAGGAGTAAGCCTCTATATATGTGCACCTGCTCTACCAACTGAGCTAACCCGGCCACAATGATAGACAGTCAAGATAAAAAAAAAAATAATATATATGTATAAATATGTGTAAAATGTGCTAGATAAGGCCGAGGATAAGCAAATGTCACAGCAGATACAGTCAATAAAATTGAGTGAAAATTGTGACTTCTCTCTTGAAAAACAAAGAAATTTAGTAACTGTAAAAGACGGTTTCAAGTGTTCATGTAATCAACCAAACAGCATCGTATCAGTGGTTGAAAAAAAGGGACTGGTTTCAGTTGCATTAATGAAGTACTGGTTGAGCCCAAACAGACAAACGATGACAACAACAACAACAGCAGCAGCAGCAGCAGCAGCAGCAGCGACTCATTCATTCATTAATTCACTCACTCACTCACAGATTCACAAATACACAGTTACACACAGTGACAAAGGGCTCAGGTACTTACACAGAGAAGGAGTCGGGGGGAGCAGAGAGGCGGCGCAGATCAGCTGCACACACCTTCTGAATACTATGGCCGCACGCACGCACACACACACACACACACACACACACACACACACACACACACACACACACACACACACACACACAGAAGAGAGGAGGAACGTATGGCAGAGAGTAGAAAACAAATGAGCAGAGAAGATAAGGAGGAGAAGGAGAGAAAGGAAATGGAGCAAAGAAAAGGGGAAAGAAAATGGAATTAAAAAGGAAGAAAGAGAGGATAAAAAAAGATAATAATAATTAGATATTGTTAGATCAAAATAAAGGGACGGTTAGAGAAAAAAAAAGGAGGGGGGGGGGGGGGAGAGAAAAAGGAAAGCCCAGAGGTAAGTAGACAAACACTGATAGCACAGAGTACAGTAGCATAGCAGTACATCAAGCAAAGACACTAGTTACTGCAGCTACTGCTAGTTATTCATATTTACTGTGTACTGTCTTTCTCTCACGTGCACACATTTACTGTAGCTGCTCGACTTTTACAAGAAAATAGACCCACAGATATAAACAAAGAGATATACAGTACATAGAGAAGTATTAGTGCTACAGGGAATGGAGGAGTGTTAGTAGCCAGATATAAGCAATGGGCCTCATTCACCAAATGTTCTTAAAAGAACAAATTGGTTCTTAAACCCCACTTAACGCAGTTGTCACGAAGATTCTGGCGTTCACCGATGTTTTCTCATTTGTTCTTAGGTAAGAACAGAATCTACGCGCACTCAAGAGCACTCTTACGCACAACTGAGAGCTGACATGTTTGCGCAAAACAAGTAGTTGTACCGTTTTCGTCCGTTCTAATTTAAAATGTAATATTTCTCTCCATTATCATTTTGTAACTAATTATTGTCATTATTATTTTTTTTCCTATGATTATTTTCTGGTCTTTTCCGCCTTTAATTTTTGACAGGACAGCTAGGTGAGAAAGGGGAGAGAGAGAGAGAGGGGGAAGACATGCAGGAAATTGTCACTGGTCGGATTCGAACCCTGGACCTCTGCGTCGAGGCATAAACCTCTCAGTATATGTGCGCCTGCTCTACCACTGAAACCAACATAATTTTTTTGTCATAGTGTATTTTTTTTTTTTTTTTTTTTTTTTATTTTTTTTTTTTTTTTTTTTTTTTTATATATTTTTTTTTTTTTTTTTTTTTTTTAAATTTTTTTTTGTGTATGAATTGTGCTAGGCCTATAGACTTCATCAGTTCTGGGCCCTTCTTGGGATACAGCGTTCACTGCATGAGTAATTGCATTCCATGCATCGGTTTTATTTGCTGCTTTGTATCCACTTCTGACGTCTTGTTTCTCGCTAACTTCCTGCAGCAGTACCTCCACTTTAAATTAAACTTTTTCTTTCTTTTGGAGTCGAAGCCTCCGCTGTCATTACCACGCCTTTTCCACATTTCTCTAAGTGTGCACACACTCATGCCCTTTTATGGGAATTAACGAGGTGTTTACCTATGCTAAATAGGACCAACGGGCACTTTACGAAGACAATGGGATTCATCATTCGAGGAACACTGCTGTTTAAGAACCTGTCTTGAATCAGACGTGGACTTTTCTTAGGGACTGTCTTAAGAACAAATTTAAGAAAAAACGTAGGAAGATATTGGTTTATGAGGCCCATTGTTTTTATACAGCAAGCGACCAGCGGTGGAAAGTACATTTACTCAAGTACAATTTTGACATTTGATTTGACTTGTACTTGACATATTTTGTACTGTTTTCATGTAATGCTACTTTATACTTTGACTCCACTACATCTCAGAAGGAAATACTGTACTTTTTACTGCACTACATTTATTTGAGAGGGCAGATTAGTAGTAGTACTGCATTATTCATATGTCTTTTTATATAAAAAGTAACTCTAAATATTATTCTAAAATAATATAACACTTATAAACAAGCATAATGAGTACTTTTGATACTTTAAGTTCATTTTGCTGATACTACTTTTAAATTCATGAACTTTACTTATAATGGAGTATATTTAGAATGTGGCAGTTCCACTTTTACTTAAGTAAAGGATCTAAGTACATCTTCCACCACTGCAGACCTGTTGCTTCACCCCTGATAATAATCAATAAACGGTTCCTTTTATTCTTCTTCTTCTAAGCTGATAAACCACACAGTATACCATGTCAATGTGTGATTGGATATCTCCCCGGTGCTTTTGTTTTGATTAAATTCAACATACATATCCCTCCTCTGATTGTGGTTTGGCGAGCTGAAAGGAGAGGAGTGAATGTCAGCTCCCACTAAACAGACTGTATGACTCACTCCGTGCAACTAGGGCTTTTACAACGCTGCATGACTAGTTCCTGTGTGTGTGTGTGTGTGTGTGTGTGTGTGTGGGTGTGTGCACCAGATGTTGTGATTAATCTGAGGTGTTTGTTTTGGAGGTTGTGTGCACCTTTGATTCTAGCATGGAGGAAGCTTTTTTTGACCAAGGTCATTAAAAACCAACCGCTCCTAAATACCTTCTCAGAGCTAGGCTAGAGGTTCCGACTATTTGTTTTCATATTTGGCAGCTTAGGGGCACACACACACACACACACACACACACACACACACACACACACACACACACACACACACACACACACACACACACACACACACACACACACACACACACACACACACACACACACACACACACACACACACACAGGTCGTAAAAGGGCTTGGGATACTTGGGATGCCCAAAAGGAGGGCTAAACGGCTAGCAAAGTACTGTTACTTATACCCAGGGATATGCCTAATATTATCTATTTAACTGCATCTGTAATATGTATGTCCCTGTAAATTATTTCCTTCTAGTGGACTTAAATAAATTGTTAAAATGTGTGACATTCACACTCGTCTGCATCCACTGTCTGTAAATAGATGACATCACCATGTATGTGTGTGTGTGTGTGTGTGTGAGAGAGAGACTCACTCGTTGAGCAAGGGCACAGAGGTGCGTCTCTTGCTCTTCTGGACCATGTTGGCCTGATTTCGAAGGGAGATTCGGAGAGTGGAGGGAGCCAGTCGACACGGCTCACCGTCCACCTACATGCACACAAAAAGACACACAAAATTCAACATTTGGTTAATTTCAGTATCAGTGCTAATACAATACTTATATCATACATTACAGTACGTTCTCTGCACCTTAGTTTGGGGGTAATAAAACATGTTTTTCCAGAGAAGGAAAAAAGAGAGTAAAAACATGATCAGGAAATCCTTTTACTTCAGTGTGAAGCAGAATTTAACCAAAAGTCAAAGATCTTTGTGCACACAGTTAGTTACATTACAACTAGCTACAGTATACGGTAAAAAAAAAGAGAGGTTTAAGGGTCTCCCTAAAGAGAAATGTTTTTGTTATGTGATTTGGATCGAAGACAAAGTCCATTTTATGTTTTATTGATTGATTATATGAAAATATCCCGGGAGAGTTTAGAGCGCTATACGGCTGTTTTTCTGAGTGGGTCCCTGTTTTGTTTATCTTGTGTCCTGTGTACTTTCCATTTTTACTTCCCTGTTATGGGTTGTGTGAAATGTGATTTTGGAAGCAACGCAGGCGCACCCGGTGGAAAAAAAGGGGTTATTCTTCTGCTGCCAAAAAAAGTAGTTCCATCTCATCTTGTTTTACTCTCCACTGCTGTAATTTGTATCTAATAACACAGTAAATTCAGTCACTCAACAGTCTAATCATTTGGCAAGTGTACTCACCTGAACAGGTACAGTCTTGAAGGTAGTAAGGACGACTTCTCTGCACTGGTGCAATCTCTCTCCATGGCCGCCGACCTGTAGCGCCGCCTGGTGGACAAGATGGAGACTTACACCAAAGTGTTACAATAACAGGAGGGCCGACGTTTACGTACATAAAAACATACCACGCCGTCTCTTTTTCCACGTCACCTCTGCTTTATTCAGTATTTATTTTTCTCGTCTAATCCCCTGTTTCTCTCACCAATGAGGCCATGGTGAAGCCAATAACCTCGATGCAGCCGTCGTCATGGCGCTGCGGTTCAAAGTCTCGGTGGTCGCCTGTGTTTCCCCACGGCATGGTGCCAGCACAGTACCTACGCACACAAGGACATACACACACACACACAAAAATGCAATCTCTTATTTCATTAAAACAACTTAAATGTCCTGGGACCTCAGGTGTCACCACTCCATGATGTGCTGCTACTGATCGACACTTTTAACTTAATTTTGCTGTACTAATTAATTCTATCAGAAATAATTGCGATTAACAATATAATTGTCTCTTTCAGTTAAATTTAAAAATATGTATTCATGTATTAATTTTTCAAACAAATAAAGTCTTGAATGACTCCCAGGATAGGCTACATCTTTTGGTTATATCAGTGTCATGTGACCCAGTTAATATGATAACACAAGTACACACCCTATGAAGTAAATCACGTCTCTTTATTATCTTAAAACATTGTATACTTCTCTTAAATGAACTTGACAAGACCATCAACAGACATACCCCCTTATCTAATGTTAGCAATTAATTGCGGTTAAACAAAGAAACGGCGATTATTTAAAAAATATTGTGATTAGACAATTATGTGATAATTGTTACAGGCCTATTTTCATTACTTTGATGTTCAAATTGAGAAATATTCAAACTCCAGGGTGGTTTGGGAGGCTTTAACTCAGTGGTGTCAGAAGAGAACAGACCCTGATAGCGACCTCCTGCTCCTGCATTAAGGAGCTACTAACCCACAAGGTTAACAAATTATAATTAGGTCGAATATTTGGGCATGAAATGATCCCAATGAAATATGTTAGAAAGTTAGATGGCGCTGACAGTCTGATGTTCAGTTTAGCAGCCAGGATACTGTACGGTATATCAGTCCAACCCTAATGGAAATAAAGAAGTATGGAGGACACAATGTCACATTATTATTTTGTATATCTAGTAAAATGAGTCATTTTCCAAGCTGTGGGACGCTTGATGTATGAAATAGATTTTTGTCCTGTATGATTGTCCTTTTACCGATTATGATTATCACATTTATTTCTTAAGTTTCTTTTTTTTTTCTTCAAGTAAAAGAGGCAACAGTGCAACCAAACTCTACACAGTATCATGGACTCTGTTTGACCTACCTGGGAATGTTTAGAAACACAATGCACTGAAATTTCAGCTCCTGGATCTTGGCAGTTAGATCGGTACCATCACACTGAGAAAGACAGAGACAGAAATGTAGACACAAAGACAAAGAAAGTGAATATTATAAGTTGTGGCTTTGACCAGTGATTGATAAAATGGGGTACATGCACTCGTGTATTAAGTTCTTTTGACTGTACAAAACAACAGATTCTCACTCTCAGATCCTTCATTTGTTTTTGTTTTTACACGGCGCATCAACCTTCACTCTTAGTTCTCAGTTTTCCTTCTCAGTTTGAATGCTCTCGCTCTCGGTCTTAAACTTGTTGTGATGTGAAGGAGAAGAAAGTGATAGATGCAGGTCAAAGGTGGCGCGTCAGACCTGCCTACTCAAGGACGCCCTCGAGGAGCTGTTGCAGCAACAAGGAATGTGGAGAATTCTTTCTTTCTTTTCTAAGTTTTTCAGCAAGGATGCCAGCAAAGCATATTATTTTATGTTCAGTGAAATAAAATCTTTGCTGAAATGATTTTCTGATGAATTTCTGATGATATTCTAGATTTTTGTTATTGTCAACAAATCCCATGAAGATAGATAGATACTTTATTTATCCCGAGGGAAATTTTATGCATCCAGTAGCTTAGACAACCATAACACAACACATACACACATATATCTCACATACATAAAAAAAAAATCACTCACAGAAATTTAAAGAGTTAACAATTTGTGAAGTGATTACAAAGGTCTGGTATGGACTGACCATGTGATGCAATGACCAGGATACGGTGCTATGGTAGAGTGTGTGCAATGGTGGTAGTGCAAAAGTGAACAGTGCAGGGATTGAACAGTGCAAAAGACTAAAACCAACAATGAATTGATTCTTCTATTGTGTGTGTGTGTGTGTATGTGTGTGTGTATCCAAAGCCTGATTTATCTTCTTCCTGTGTGCCACAGAGCTCCATTGTTACCCATAAACTATTAAAAACACATCAATGAGCCCCACTGTTACACTGGGTAACGTGTCCCTACATTACCATGAACACACACACACACACACACACACACACACACACACACACACACACACACACACACACACACACACACACACACACACACACACACACACACACACACACACACACACACACACACTGTAGTTTATTCTGACTCAATCCCACAGACACCGTCCTGCTGCCAAAAATACTCACTAGAGCACCAAATGTGGATTAGTGCGCCGCTGAAAATAGTCCCCAACAAATCCACAATTTCCTCCTGTTTGTTTGATTAAACTACAGTGACCAGGTGCTTTAGGAAAATACTGATTATTAAAAAAAATAAAAATAAAACTAAAAAAACAAAAATATCCTTCAACATTATGGTAAACTAAACATCTTTGGGCTTTGGACTATTAATTGAACAAAACAAAAACAAAAAATCAAAACAAGTAGGTTAAACTTGGATTTGGGAATTTGTTGTTTGGGCATTTTTCACTATTTTCTGACATTTTGTAGACGATTAATCAAGAAAACAGTCAGCAGAATCGATAATGAAAATGATTGTAAGCTGCTGCTCTAATCCTAGTACAGAGGTCAGTGGCCCTGGTAAGGATTCAGTGTCTTGCTGAAGGGCACTTTAGCACGGTGGATGTTAAAAGAGGAGCTGGACGGCTTTTTTAATCACCCGGCCGACCTGCTGCCCAGACATGTCGACATGGAAAACGATACAGACCGAGAGCGAGCGTGTCAACACTCACCACCACTCTGACGTGCTTGGACAAATCCCTCGAGCTTCTCTGGAGGAAATCTGAGAATGCAGCCTGCAAACACACACACAGACACACACAGACACACACAGACACACACACACACAGAGAAAAGGGCCCAATCAAACAGAATTACAGTTCATTACATTTCCCTCATTAAAAAGAGATAACTCCCCTGCATGCTTCCTCTCGCTCCCATCCATCATTTCTTCTTCACATCTCTCACCCTATACAGAATATCTGCCGGTTTTAAATAGTTAAAATTAAGATTGTCTGTTCAAAGCTTTAGATTAGAATCAGAAGACAAATAATTAATTTCTTAATGAACATTGCTAATCAAAATGTTTCTGAGTGTGAATGTGTATGTGCAATAAGTCAAGTGGGACACTCACTCCTGCATAGAACATCTTGTTGCGGAAGCGACTGTTAAACTTTTCAGGGTTGGCCTCTGGAAAGACACAATCAGAATACATTAAACATGCAAAACAACACAGAGACGTCGAGTACGACTGAGAAAATCGGATTCATTTGTGCATGTGTGCATGCCCTGAATGTGTCCTTCTAAATGATTTATTTCATTCTGCTCGTCTTGCACGATGCATACGATGCATTAATGTGAAAGACGAGGACTTGATGGAATATAAATAGAGTTAATACAGGATGAAATGTAAAAACAAAAAGACATTACAATAGATTTCACCAACCTCTGGACTCATGGAACTCCAGGGTGACGTGAGCGTCGAAGCCCAGGCTGAAGTAGTTGTTAAACACATTCAGAGGCAGCTGAGGACACAGGGAAATATATTCAAGAGAGTAGGTTTGCATAAATAAATACTGCACAATTTATTTGCATAGACAGCTCATATTCCAACTCTAATTAAGGCATTTATGTATACAGTACAGTACATTAAAATGCAAATACAGAAATTTGCATGTTCTGTACACATTACTTTCACAAAACACATTTTCAATATGGATTTTAACCTCTACCAGACAAACACACACATTTTTGCCACTTGTGAGGACACTGTATTGACTCTCAGGGTTCACCAACCTGTTGATGGCGACAGACCTGTCAATCTTTACTTTAAAAAGTGATATGTGACTGCATCTGTTGTGCTAGGTTACTGCAAAGTGACAGCTTCCTGCCGTAATCACTGGGTGAGCTAGAGGTCGCCCTGGCTAGTAGGTTTTTAAAGTTACCAGCCAACCAGATTTTCCACTAGTCACGTTTATTTTTTATTTTTTCCTAACTAACTTTTTATTTCAGCTCCTCTGGTCTGTTTTCCAGCCATTCTGTTCGTCTTCTCGGTTTCAGCTTAGCTCGTAACCGATAACACACACGCTAGGCACATATCCAATGGTTGTATGACACATCACGACATAGTGTTCATGGGAAATGTAGGATTAGTACTACAAGCAGGGTTGCCAGATAAAGATTGTGTTTTTCAAGCCAAACACACACAAAACCGCCCAAATTTCTTGGCGGAAAACAGACCAATCTGGCAACACCGACTCGTCGCATCGTTTCTGCACCCTGCAGATTCAAACCGACACAGTGTTCTTTGCTTCATTTATCACCAGCCAAATTGGCTAGTAACTAGTAACAATGTTACCCGCCAAAGTTAATGTTTACCCGCATTTGGCGGGTATGCAGGTGTCAATTTAAAGCCCTGATTACAGGGATGAATTGTACAAAAAGAAACAACGTGCTGGTTATATGAGCTGCAGGAAATACACTGTGATAGACAGTAATGCAATGTACAATGGTCCCCTGTCTCTTGAAAGATGCTATGGTAAAGTTCTGCACATAGTGGCTTCAACTTGAGCCTTGTTCAAACAAAGTCTTCACCCTCAAATAAAAGGTTAACCTCATAGGGTCCAGCTTTTTCTCTATCCCCACAATGTGATTAATCCAACTACAAACACACATACTGTACACCCTAACCGCCAAGCGGACTTCTGACCTTCTGTGTGCCCTCCTCTGGCTGCGCAGCACCTTTCTCTACTAGAAGGTTCCACCTGTCCAGCTGCACCACCGAACCATCCTCCACATAACATAAAACCTTGGACACCGGCTCATCTGTGTAACCCTGCAGAGGAAGAAAACAAATGTACAGTCAGCACAAGAAGGAAGCAAAGGGAAGGAGATGGTAGGAGAGGGAAGCAAAGGGAAGGAGAGGAAAAGATAGGAAAAGAAAGGAAGGGAAAGGGAAGCAAAGGAAAGGAGAGAAAAGGAGAGGAAAAGAAAGGAATGGGGAGGGAAGCAAAGGAATGGTAAGGAGAGGAAAGGGTAAGAGAGGGAAGCAGAGGGGAAGGAAAGGAAAGGAAAAGAAAGGAAAGGAAAGGAGAGGAAAGGAAAGGAAAGGAAAGGAAAGGAAAGGAGAGGAAAGCAAAGCAGAGAAAAGGAGAGGAAAAGAAAGGAAAGAATAGGAAAGAATAGGAAAGGAAAAGAGGGAAAGGAAAGGAAAGGAAAGGAATGGAGCGGAAAGCAAATGAATGGAAAGTAGAGGAAAGGATAGGAGAGGGAAGCAAATGAAAGGAAAGGAGATGAAAAGAAAGGAGAGGAATTAAAAGGAAAGGGATGATATGGGAAAGAAAGGGAAGGTGACAGAAGGAGGAGGAAGCAAAGGAAAGGAAATTAAAGGGATGGTAAAAAAGCAGAAAGGAACAACAGAGAGAGTGGATAAAAAAAAACCTGCAGTCAGAAACTCCCAGTGAAATATAGGACAAAAAGGACACACTAATTACACACATGGTAGATGTGAATTTTCAGCTCCGTCCTCGTTCAAAGCATCTATCTCTCTCTGTATCAGGACCTTTTCTGCATTGTACTCCAGGAATGCTGTCAAAGTCATTCACACGTCCTTGGTCCATCATTCCCCATGCAGAGACTGCAAGTGATAGTAAAATACTAGCAATGCTTTCTCTGAAGTAAATATTTGGTTTAATCCCCTTAGCTCCGAACAAGTCTCCCCAAAACTAAGTATATTAGTAAAATCCTATGATCCTATAATATAGAGGCCAGTTCATGTCACACATATAATAAAGCAATACGGATTATGCAGATAATGTATCTTTGTATAGGTTTAGAAATACCTTTATTAAATAATAACAAATCATTTAATATTACCAGAAAACAATGTAAAATAACTGAAGAACCATTGCAGGTCTTGACTCAGACTTTTGACTCATGCAAAGAGATACTTTGTGTATTATCATCGCTACAAGCCCACATAACGGGTCGAAAGAAAAGCCTAATGTGGGTGCTTGTAAAGGTCTCTTCTTCTGTGTTGCGGTACAGTTATGCAATTTGTGTGTGTGTGTGTGTGTGTGTGTGTGTGTGTGTGTGTGTGTGTGTGTGTGTGTGTGTGTGTGTGTGTGTGTGTCAAGGGGGGGGAAGATTCTGGACGCTTAAGTGCTTCACCTCATTTTAGTAACAAAAACTCAGAGCTCAACGGGCCCTCGTACAGGAGGATGATATTATTAGATTTCACTTTAAGTTTCTGCCACTTAGTCTGGGCACCCAAGCCTTTAATAAAAGAGAAAAAAAAGAGACCAGTTGGGGATTTTTGTCACTTGTGGTCACCTACTGAATGTACAGTAGAGTAGCACTGGTGCTGGCGTGCTCCAGACATTTGATGATGGTATAGTGTAATTCAAACGTAAATGAAAATACTTAAACCAGCAATACCAGATTTTTGGGTCACTTTGGCGAACATGAATGTATATATACATACAGCAGGTACAGAGCGATATTATGATTCCTTTGGAGTCATGTTTATTATCATCTGATATAGTAAGATGATATGTTATATTCAATATTCTCTCTTTTAGCTCTGTTTTTGGTCTCCACCAGCTCCTGAGGGAAGTATGTGTCTCTTCAGCTGCTAAATGCTTCACTATGTTCACCAGCTAGCAAGGTCCAAAATTAGCACCATCTACTAGCCAAATGCTAGTAAAATATGCAAGTGGCTGGTAGATTTGCTTCACTCACCAGACAAAAAACAATGGTAATGTACTGAGTGGCTGGTAGAATTTGAACATTCACTAGCCATTTGGCTGGTGGAGAAAAAAAGTATCTAACTGTGTTTGTCTGCTATTGTCTGCTGAGCAGTGACTTTTTACTTTTTTTTGTACTAAAAACCACGCTAGGAGAGCGGTGAGAGTCAACCCAAACAGTAAAGTTGTGGGGCGGACAGCAAAGCTCCGTAAAGCCGAGGGCAGCTGCACATTCAGATGATAACTCTCTGTAGGTTCATCACTTCATTTGATACATTGTTATTATCATGTATTGTTATTGTCTTACTGTTTAAAAATGTAATTGTTGTTGTAATATATATATATATATATATAGAGAGAGAGAGAGAGAGAGAGAGAGAGATATATATATATAGAGATATATATATATATATATATCTCTATATATATATATACATACACACACACATACACAATATAAATATTTATATCTGTACATAGTAGTTAAATGTTTGTTTTACCTTTGTCCAGCTTTGTTGTCCTTGTTTTTAGCTGTATTTATGTTTCTGTGCAAGTACAACCGGAGTCATACACTTTGTATGTGTACAAATACTTGACCAATGATGTAATGTAATGCACTAATTTGGTTTCACTGCATAAAGGAAAAAAAAATGTTATTTGCAGGACTAACGCAGAACGGAGACAGGATAGAATTATTTGAAGGGAACGCTCAATACTGACGGTCATCTTTAATTGTTGTGCTGTGCCTCAGTGAGGTCAGACAATGGCTAAATGTCAGGGTTAGGAGGAAGAGTTACGCAGGAAGAACAGTGTCGCAGACTTCCTGGAATGTGGGTGAGTTTTTTTGTCGCTCCCAGAGGTGTCTGAGAGGTAAATATTGGGTTTATTTTAACATATCAATATTTGTCCATAATTCACACTTATCAGATATTTTTATTCTTTTATATTTGTCTAGGCCATACCTTTGCTTATTTAGATACCTATACTGTGTATATATATATATATATATATTGCTGGCTTTGTTATTAGGGGCCGAGCAGCAAAGCTGCGTGGACCCTATTGTTTTTGCAAGTATTATTATTATTCTTCCTAAGAAATCCATGTTCCAATGCACGAAAACTCACCAAACTTTGCACACAAATCCAGTCCTATGCCAAACTGAATCAATGCTAATAGTCCTGATGGAGGCACTACAACAGCCATCTAAAATTCTAAACTTTTAAAAATCCATAACAAATCAATCGCAACTTACGTCAAACTGTTTCTTAAGGTGCATAACAGTGACTAACGTTTTGGAAACTTTATCTCTGTACTGTTCTTCACAAAAATAGCATTCCGATTTTAGATTTTATTTTATTCTTAGCTGTATCTTTATCTTAATATCCATTTACTACACTTTCATCTAACTTATGATGTGGAGTGGCCGGTTAGCTCAGTTGGTAGAGCAGGCGCACATATATAGAGGTTTATTCCTCGATGCAGCAGGTCCAGGGTTCGAGATGGTTTTCCTGCATGTCTTCCCCCCTCTCTCTCCCCTTTCATGTCTGAGCTGTCCTATCATTAAAGGCAGAAATGCCCATAAAAAAAATCATAAACAAAAAAGAAAATCAGTCAAGTCATTAAACAGACATAACAGACTACTGTGAATGAGTTAACACAGGGAGGAGAAGCGGCTACGTCCTGCCGCTCAGAAGTCAAGGCTAGGAACTCACCCCACCCCAGTTGAGCGTCCTGGCGAGGTCATTTCCTGTTCCCAGAGGAAGAACAGCGACCGGAGGCTGGGGGTTCATCTGCAGCTCATCTAGAGTGGACAGGATCCACCCCACCTACAGAGAGACATGCACAGAAAGTATAAGCAGAGATTCAGAGCAGGATACACGTTAAGAGAAATAGATTATAATAGAATAGAGTCTTACCGTTCCGTCCCCTCCGCAGGCAAGGATCCTCAGATTTGGCACTTTCCGATACAACTCCAACCTGACAATTTCACACAAAGTGCACAAAGCAGAGAATAAAAGAGGATAATGACTGAAAAGGAAGTGAGGAGATACTGTACAGCACTTTTCCCCAGTGTTGGATTGTGGTAATAATGTGAAAAAAAGAAGTAGAACATTATCATTTAAATGGTCACAAAAAACACAGTTTCTCTGTAGTTGCATTCTTTACACACTCATGCATTGTTTTCTAATTAAATAAAGCAGAATACAAAAGTCAGTCAATCTATTTCAGACCGTCAAAGTCAGAATGTCACGCTGACGGTGACCCAATGTGAGGAGGCTGAATTGTAACAAATGCCACACACAATCCCAACTAAAGGGTACTCACGCCTCTCGCAGCCCCCCCTGTGACAGGTCAAAGACTTGTCGAGGGTTCAGAATCCACATGAACATCTGTAACACCTTGGCACCCTACAGAGAGACACGACGAGAAATTCACAGTAAGGGTTTTCCTACAACAACTTGACAAGGACATTAACAATTGTACAATCTTAAACCCTATTGGAACGGCATTGTTTTGGCTGGAGCCGCTCCTGTAATTGTGATTACGACCAAAACGTCTCTGTAATTTAAATCCAGCATGATGTTATCATGACGATAACGAAGTAAACTCAGGTTTATTTGATCAAACTAATACTGTTTGAACGGACATCTTCCTAATTAAATGTTCTATCGCTGGCAACTGGCAGATTGTAATAACTGACGAAGGCTTTTATACCATAAATAAATTAAATAAATCAGCCACTGACACCCTGTACAGTGGAGGCGTAAATTAATAAAAGCAAATCATTTATTAAAATCTGATAATGTCATGATGCAAGATCGTGTTGATATCTCTTGTATGATAGCGTTCAGTAGAAAGGCTAGAAATCGGGGTCACACAATTTTTATTACTGCAATGAAAATGATGTATAGACAAAGAGAAAGTAGTGCTGTATATAACTGGTTGGAATAACCAGGATGCATATAAACTATGAGTATGAGTATACATGATGTTACAGGAAGGTCTGATACTGTTTCAGTTCAAAGCTTGAAGGGATCTCAAACAGATGAATAGAAAACATTTTCTGACCTGGTTGCCTCCACTCTTGGGGTTGACAAAAACCAAGATAGGCTTCATGAGAGGTGAAGGGAGGGGCTTCAACATGAACGGACGCCACTTAGACTCCTAAAGAAAGAAAGAGACAGAAAAAGTTAGACAAAGAAAGATGTGTGGAAAAATAAAGCATGTAATCCCAAATGCTGAAATGATTAGTCAATGAGTAAGTGAACAGAAAATGAATCCTCAACTATTTTGATAATCTAAATCTACGGCGTTCCACTTCCGGGATTGCTCCGGTGCTGCCGGAAATTCCGCCGGATCACGCCCTTTTCGCCGGATGTCCGTTACCTTTTTTTTGTGTTGGCGTTCTAAACTGCGGTGGACTGTGGTTAACTGCTCCTCAGATCTCTGCAGGGTAAATCCAGACAGCTAGCTAGACTATCTGTCCAATCTGAGTTTTCTGCTGCATGACTAAAACAACTTTTGAACGTACACGTTCCACCAAAACAAGTTCCTTCCCGAGGCTGTTTTGCAGCCGCAGCGCTGCTCCGTGCGGATCTTAGCGCCGCCCAAGACGATTGTGATTGGTTTAAAGAAATGCCAATAAACCAGAGAACGTTTTTCTCCCATCTCGGAATGCTGTGTGGACTAGGCAGACCCTCCTCTTTTCTCTCAATAAACACACGTGTCATTTGTGTTAAAATTCACGTTCATACAAGTAATACCTATCTCAATTCAATTGCGATACTACATACAGTATATCCATTTCTCATCCATTTCAGGAATACACTGTGACTCCACAATTTCAACTTGTTGCTACTTGGCCTTTAAAAATATTTATATTCACATTTCCTACATGAGTGCAAATTCATTCATCCATTCCGTATCCATTGCAATAATAGATGGTGATGCTATAAGCAAGAGCAGAGTGCGGTATGGAATCGACATTTATCAAATACAATTGCCAAATATTCACCTTTCCAGTTTTCTAAAATTTTGGATTGTAATGAGTAAACAATAAATTGAATAATCATTTTAATAAACCTGAATAATGATGATTAAAGAAGTTGCACCACCTGGTAATACATTTACACACTAGGGGTGTAAGAAAAAATCAATACACTCGAGTATCGCAATATTTTATTTTGCAATACTGTATAGATTTTCAAAAAGGCAATATCTTTTTTTTTTTTTTACGTTAAAAAATATTCATTTAAGACAGTGGTTCACGTTTATGTTGTGTTTAAACCCCCTACCGCTAGATGGCTATGCTGAGACGCACCACTAGTGTCCTTGCCTAACAGTGCCTAGCAGTGCCTGACTTTTTGCTAGAAGCTAACAACGTAGCTATGGCTGAACTTTGGCCTACTTTAGCATGTAGACATTAGCTCACTAAGAACCTGGGAACCACAATCCCAAACTGGCAGTTTGACTTTCTGTGTACTGGATTGTTTGCTTAAAGTAAACTTCTTTGACTTTTATGAACATCATGTCTTTTTTTTTTAAATATTAGTTTTTCTAAAATTATACTTAAAAAAAATCCCAATATATCACCTTACGCACAATATCGAAATATATTGCAATATACTGAATCGTGACCCATGTATCGTGATACGTATCGTATCGCCAGATTATTGCCTATACACAGCCCTATTACACAAACACTAATCCAGGTTCTTGATGTTCAATGATCTATGTTGTCAAAGTATGTGGCTCAAAAACCTCCTGTGGTCCAAATACATGGTATTTATTTTTATTTATTTAGTTGAATAAATCACCTATACATAAACAACATGTTAGGACAGTGAAGACATTGTGAGTAGAAACTAAAACGTATTAGTCTGACCAGCTGAGAGGAAAATACATAAATCTGAAGCGTGTGCACTAATATTCAGTCTCGGTCATAGTGTTACTTACATCCAGCCCCTTCTTGCTTGTCCTTCGTTTGAAAGATGTCCGCTTTTTTCTCCTGGCAGAGTTCTTAAGTGAGCTCTAGGGTAAAAAACACACAGAAGACACACACACACACACACACACAGTTCAATGGTTAGTTTACGGTCCCTCCCCATATCCCTTGTGATGGTTATTAAGAGTGCAATAAAACATGTGATGTGACTGAGGAACGTGTGTGTTTGTGTGTATGTGTGTGTGTGGTGATGTAGACACAAACCCAGAGTTCCCAAGTTCAGACATGTGTCAGCTCATATCACATCATCTCTCACACATGCACGTGCACACACACTCACGCGCGCGCGCACACACTCACACTCACACACACACACACACACACACACACACACACACACACACACACACACACCTTTTAGAGTTTCAAATTTAGATCCAACAAAGTCATTTCTCATTACGGTCAAAAAATGACAGCTGGTGAACTTTATCAACCGGAGGACTGACTGGTGGGGGGGTCTGTAATGGAAGTGTGTGTGTGTGTGTGTGTGTGTACTTATACTGTATAAGTGTGTGTGCACCTGTGGTTTCCTGACTTTGATGATCCAGGACGGCGGTACTATGACTCCAGCGTGGGCCCCCAGTGAACATGGCTCCTCAATCTGGTGCAGCATGAAACACGTCACCTTATTGTGGAACTGCAACAAAAAAAAACAAAAAAAAACACACTCCTCGTTTTAAATGTATCCTATTAATCAATCCATTTTTATCAAAGACAAAGTTTACATCTGAGCCACAGCTGTCTGAAACTCTGCCTCTTAAAAGGGTCATTTTAACCAAATGACAGAAATATAAGATTACTCAAGTACACAAACACTGTATTACTTCATATTTAAGATTATTTTGATGGAACTAAACACTATTTCTTTAGTGAAGTCTAATTGGAGTGAAATTGTATTTTTTTTTTATACTTGAGGTACTTGAGGTTGAATTAATACAGAGAAAGAATAACTTACCGCCTGTTTACACCAGGAACAACTGATGGCAATTATTTCTTTACTGTGGAAGAACTTCTGTTGAAAACTCTGCAGAAACAGACAGAAATGTATATGTAATAATAACTGTAAACAACATTTGTTTGTGTGTGTGTGTGTGTGTGTGTGCGCGCACTTACCTTTCCACACTGTCTACATTTCCCATCCTGTCTTCGTCTGTGAACCCAGTGATGCCTCAGTATGTTCTGCTGTCAGAGGGAGAAATGCTAAACATGTTCACGTTTTTTCTCTTCACACACAGTGTAAACAGCATCCGTAAAAATTCTGCTTCTCTCACACGTATAAAGTCACGTGACCCACTTACATCTCGGAGGCACCGGGTTCCTCCCTCTCTGAAGGTTGGCTTACATCGGAAGTTAATCTAGAGGGGGGACAGAAAAGCAAAGACAGAAAAACTAAAATGCTGTGGTTAAATTCAATCGGACTACTATGACATTTTAATAATGAACATAATGTCTACATTTAATGAAAGGAATCCAATCAACACTGAAAACATCTCAATATATTATGTCACATTGTGTCAAACTAGACACCTTGTAGATATGTAGAAATCAGCAATGGCTAGCAGGCAGGTAACTTGTGTATACAACATGAATATATTGGATCTTTGCTCTCCCTGTGGCATCCACAAACACATATCAGGGGCCCGATGTTTAAACAATGAGTACGCAGAAAAAGAAGAAGGACCTCACGCATACTTCAGATCAGTACACGTTTTTTAGATCCAACTGTGGGCAGGGTTGGGTACCGGAACCCGGTGCTAATATGAAACGACCCGTATCTACCGGAACGAATAGCGACGTGGATTTCGGCGCTTCATTTCGGTGCCTCTTAAATGCCTGCGCTGCCCTCTGATGCTCCGAAACGGAAGTTAGAGGCTAAACAGAAGCATCGCTGCGTGGGAAGCTTACTTCTGAAATAATATATTGTTATCAGTTATTGTTGTTACATTTTTAATAAATCATTTAATTTTGACCATATGGCCTTAGCAATAAACAAGCCGTTCTTTAATGTCGCCGACTGTCGTTTATTTTTTTTTAAGTATTGTTTTAGCAACGGTATCAGAAAAAACCCAAACGATACCTAACTGTGGGTGATATGTTAAGAAAAATATTAAATATAAGGTGTGGGACGGAATCTAAACAATCAAACTTTGTTTGTTAAGGTTGTTTTACTGATTGTGTTTTTATTTTTATTCTACTCAGCGTTCTGTAAAAAGTAAATCAAAGGCGCATTTATAAAGATAGTTTTTAACTAGTTTTTTCATTTAGGTCATTATTTCCCTAATAATGGTCTTTTCATTATATCCTGAATTGTGAAGTACTTTTTAAAGTCTGATTCAATGTTTACTTTAACTTATGTTTAAATTAATCATTGATCAACTTTCTGGCTTTAGATGATGACGATGAGATAATCAGCGTGTTTACATGGGATGAATTAATGGTACATTCACTTTAAATAGCCACGGTTGTGCATAACAGTTGCAACACCTCTTTGAAATTGCACTTCTTCTTTGCATATCTTTTCAGTGACATGTCTACTAAGTGGTGAGGCAGGCAGAATTATCGATATGCTAAAAATCCATTTGTGGCAGGCACGTGTCTCGCTTCATAAATCTCTGCATATTTCTGTCTTTGTGCGTACAGATTTTTATACATTTAGCCCCAAATGTTAACTTGAACCGCATCGCTTGATGAACTACAAAAGCCTATTAGCCTATTAATTAACAGTATTGTTCAAGTTACCCAACATGCATCTGTCCTACGTAAGCTAACAACATGTTTTAGCAATGAAATTCTCTTAAATGATAGTGTGTCAAGCCATTGTATTAAAATGTATGATTCACTGTGTGTGTGTGTGTGTGTGTCGTACCTTTTCTAGTTGCTCTATGCAGCCAGAGTGAACAACGATCTTACAGACAGCACATTTCCTCCTAGGGGCCGACTTCTTAAAGGAGAAAACGGAGACACAGAACAGAGGGGGGGGTGAGATACTCAGCAACAAACAAACACACCACAAACACAAGCAGCATGCAGGGATGCATTGCACACTGACAATATGTGTACCCTGTTACACACAGATCAACGCTCACACGGATACACACAGAGATGTGTTTAAGGTGCCCGAACATTTCGCTTCTCCTCCCATTCAGTTTTAACAGCATTAACAGTACGATGACAGCTTGACATGTGACAGTTTATTTCTATTCACTATTTAAGGATGAATTAGTGAGCTTTGGATATGCTGGTAAGCTGATTTTTTTTACTTTTGGAGTGAGCCAGGCTAGCTGTTTCCACCTGTTTCCAGTATTTATGCTAAACTAAGCTAACCAGCTGCTGGCTGTAGCTTGTACAGATACTGTAATCGTGAGTGGTATCGGTCTTTTGTGTCTAACTTGGCACAAAAGTAAATAAGCATAATTCCCCAAATATTAACATTTTGCTTCAATTATTGGGAAAAACATACTATTTTTAAGTAAACATGGCTAATTAAAACAATAAATATGCAGGTGTAAGATGGCTCAGCGATAGCCCATGTAATTTGTGTCTGGCAACGACTCAATCAGCAAACATTCAAGATGACAAAGTGCTGTTTGCCTTCAATAAATAATATTGCCCTGCTGCCCTTGCTCTTACAACATGCAAACTACTCATTATGGGTAAATAATAGGACAGCTGATAATGGAGTGCTCTCCAGTCAATGGGTTCACTCTGAACTGTCACAGCGAGCAGCACTTAATGGCACAATCTCACAATACAAAAAAACAGCCTTTAACTCTCACATCTCATTGGTTAGCAGGTTGGAATGTTCTCACAGTGCAAAAGAGCCACCACAAAACCCTCTTAACACGAAATACATCCTGTAAGCGGGCAAGATGTTCTTTTTAAAGATCTTCTGACTGATAACATGTATGGGGATGATGGCTCTTGGACAAGTAAATTGCGTCAATGGAGGAAAGCTTTTTCTTTTGTAGCTATTTGCGGGCTGATAGAAATCTTAATCATCTTCTTTTGTATTGAGGGTTTATGTAATCCTACAATCATGGTTTTAAAGGAGTTTGTTGGCAGACAGTTGATAAAAAGAATTAACGTCAGCAATTCAAGTAATTCAGAAAGTCTTTAAAGGCCAGGAAAAAGGATGACACTAATGCGTTCAAGCCCCAAAAAACATTAAAAGAAATAAATAAATCAATTTTAGTGCTTCAAGTTAGAGTTTGTGTACTTGTCTGTTAGTGACAGAGGGCAAACAATTACAGGTTCAAAGAAACAGGTTTAATATCCTGTGTGGTTGTCGCCAATTCTATGCGCCTGTAACCCAGTCAAGGAAAGTTTAATTTTGTATTTATTTATTGTTTGCACTTCATTATCATTTCATTTGATTCTGGTAGTCCATAAAGGGACTACCAGAATTTTTTTCATATGTTCAATATTTTGCATATATTGCATTTTGCACATATATTCATTGTTATCCAGTGAAATTACTGATTTAGCAGGGGGGGGTTTAACACTTTTGCAAGGCGCTGTATCCGTGTCACATTCTCATTAGGGGCTGAGCCCCTCTAAAGGTCTGATCTTAGAATCGCCCCTGCCTAAGGAGCAGTGGTTTAGTGGTTTGGTTGTTTGGCTCTAGTGTTACAGTTTGTACAGTCTCAGAGAGTGAGCCTGGGCGGCAAAGACATTCAATACACTGGTGACAGTTCACTGCTTACACACACTCAATCCTGCTCAAACTGTGAGAGAACATTTGGTCAAAAACTTTTATTTTATTTTTTTACAATTTTGAGGTACTTGAGTATTTTCATTTTTAGCTACTTTATACCTCTACTCCACTCTATTTCAGACTATTTAAGAAAGGATTGTACTTTTTACTCCACTACATTTATTTGACAGCTCTAGTTACTTTTAAGATTTTACATAAAAAACATATAGATGAGTTTATGTTACGGTATAAACACGATACATTGATAAAGATTAAAGCAGTGGTTCCCAACCTTTTTGGCCCGTGACTCTGTCTAGTTGGGGCTCTTTGTCATGTTTTCAGATGGCCATGAGTTGTTTGCAGTTCTACCAAAGAGGAGAGATACATCCCTCTAAACCTTTCAGATGGTTTCATTTAAATGTGTTTGAGGCCCAAAAAGGACAAATTGATCATCATTGACATTATCAAATGGCTTTATCAAATCAAATATATTCAGTTTACTACCACATAAGACAGAGAAAAGCAAATCTTTACATTTGAGAAGCTGGAACAAGGTAACATTTTTTTCTTAAAAACAACAACAAACGATGAATAGATTATTAGAAATTGTTACAGATAAAGTCTGTAAATCGACTACTGAATTAATTGAATAATTGCTTCTGCCCTATACTGTCATTTTTTTTTAAAGATTATTTTTTGGGGGCATTTTAGGCCGTTACTGACAGGACAGCAGAAGACATGAAAGGGGAGAGAGAGGGGGAATGACATGCAGCAAAGGGCCGCAGGTCGGAGTCGAACCTGCGGCCGCTGCGTCAAGGAGTAAACCTCTATATATATTTTTTTCTGATTTCTTTATTTAAAAAGGGATGGTGCACATTAATCAACATGAGTACAATGTCCAACATGTAAATGTGCCAGATTTAGCTATACAGGCTAATTTTCATCTGTAGTCCCTATATATATGGGTGCCCGCTCAACCAGGTGAGCTACCCAGGCACCCATACTGTCATATTCTGGATGGAGTATGGCTTCCTTTACTTGACAATTTTTTGCATTTATTGAAATCAGAGAGTTAATGTTGCTTTGTTAAAAATACAATAACACAACGGGTAATCAGCCATTATCTAACTGAGCCCAAGTAGGAATGTGCTTGTTCATGTCAGCCATGACTTGTCAAAGTCTGAGATTCCACCGAGGTCACGTTGTCTTTTTAAGTAGCTGAAAGCAGGCAGCGCTGATGGAATATTTATCTAATTAAACATTTGAGAGATTGTAGTGAATTTATTTTTGCTGCAGCCACGTCTTACTGGCAGCAGTCTCACCATAGTATTGTCCACTCACTCTGTACTGTAATTACACACCATCAGTGAAAATGTCCAGATATGTCATTATATTTTTGTCAGTATTAAAGGTTATTTTTCAGCTCTCCAATTCCAAGTGCTGCTCTTTGTAAGAGGTGTGTGGATTCAGAGAGGGTCCATAATTTACACATCTTAACACACCGCTCTGCGTTTGAAGGTTCACGGTCTCTGTTTTCCAAGTAATTCATTCGGCTGCTTTGCAGCCGTGGATCACCTGAATGAGACTGTGGCATCCTGTTTAAAAGAACGCTAAATTGCTAGACTGCATTTAAGACTGGAAGCATACAATACGCCTCCCTGCAAAGGACACTGGGACCGCCTGCTCCGTACACGAACTGAGTGACCAAGATTTGACTATGTGAATCATAAAAGGGCAGAATTGTTTGCATATGATTTTTGAACATGTTAAAACATTAAGCAATTGATATGTGAAAAACAAATGTAATCCAAAATATATCCCTCTTTAAATGAGCTACTGGCATGTACAGTTGCACTGAAATCAGTTTTCTACTGAACAGTAAGATTTTAGAAATTCCAGTGCAGTGTGTTCTTATTTTCAGCCCATATTTTTGATGTAAAATCCAGAATCAATACTTAATCTTCTTTATGTATTGACTGCCTTGTGGCCAGCGTCTGCCCTGTGTTTAGACCGGCCACACCTGGCAGGTGGCAGGAGGATTTTTGGATAAGGTTAGAGCAAAGATTCCCTACCCAGCCTTGTGATAAGTGGACGACCCGCTCTTCCTCCTGAGCCACAGCCGCCCTTTTTAAGTATAACTTGTCTAATCTGCATATACAGCATTAGACATTTAGATTAGACATACGATTCCTTTAGCCCACACACTATAGCATCAGTATTAGTACTTTGGCACGCACGCACGCGCACACACACACACACACACAGGTCAGTGTGTACAGTACTCACTGCGGCCTTTAATAGGCAGGTGTCCTCTCCGAGATAACAGAGCTCTCCTGAACAACTCGTCTCCATCCATAGGTGATCCCCGTTCACTGCGTTCTCCTGCAGAGACCCCGACAGAGGAAGAAATAAGTGAGGGGGGGGGGATAGTGATATAATAACTCACATTATCCTCCTGCATCTCTCACTTTTTCTCCGTCACATTAAACCGCAACCATATGCACATAAAGACTCACTGAAAGCTGTCAACAAGTGTGTCAAGCACATAATTGCCGCTGCTGAGTAAGTGGGTAATTTCACAGTGCAAGGTAATTTAAGGTTTTAATCAAAACACTATAGGAGCTACTGATTGGAGTGCAAACACACACCTTATACACATATAATGTACAGTAAGTGTATGACTGCATGTATGTGCCAGTAAAAGGATGTCACTACTGTAGGTTCATTGTGTGCCTTGGCGGAGATCTGCGCTCTCCGAGCGCCCTTCTAGTTGCAGATGTAATTGTCATATAGCCATGGTTGAAATGTTGATGATTAGTGACCAACTGGCCAAACAGAGCTGGACCACGACAAGAAAAGAAGAGCCAAAGCTGTCTGATCTTTTTCTAATCTCTCTCTGGTTCTCACAGTAAACCACAGGCAAAGTTGCAGTACAGAAAATCACTTTCAATGGCCATTTGTTTACATTTCAATTTCCTTCTTCTATAGTTTGCGATCCTACATACAGCAGGAACACAACTAGTAGAAAACATCAGTTCTTAGTGATGTCCCTTTTCTTTCATTTTGCTAAAATCTTGGAGCAGCCCCACAGTGAGTATGGACAAACACTATCTGAGTCATTAGCACCTAAAAGCTGTAGTAAAGAAACCATTAAATGTATATTAATGATCATTAAGTACAATGATTATTTATGAGTGTGTGTGTGTGTGTGTGTGTGTGTGTGTGTGTGTGTGTGTGTGTGTCGTGCAGAGAGTTAAAGGGCAGCGATGACGTGGTGGAAGTGTCCCTGCAGACCGAGCCAGAGGGGAATCTTAGAGGTGTGTTTGTCGTCTTACACCTTCCAATTAAATAATACAGCACGTTCTTGCCGACGTTTCTTAAACTTGCTTACACAGGATGCATTTTTAGCCATTTTTTTGTATTTTTTATTTTTTTTGTCCATTGTTTGTTTTTATTTCTGAGCCTGGTGTGCTCTAATTTAAAGATGCATTGATGTTTCTGAGTAAAAACCTCCGTCTGTCACAGTCATTCTTTTCTTGTTGAATCAGATAAAAATAGAAGCTTTGCCTTTCCTCTGTTGGGCCCACTGCAAACAAGGTAAAGTTGGCAGCAGTTATTTCTGCACAAACTATCATTAAAATCAGTTCAAACAGGAACTTAGATTGTTTTTGTGGAAAGTGCAGACCAAAAGGACTGAATGTGCACTGGAATTTCTGAAAAACTGTGGTACAATATACAAATGTTTAACTCATTTAAAGCTATAATGTAGTAGTTTCTGTCGCCCCCATGAGGAATTCTAAGTAATGACAACAAAACTGTCGGTGCGTCCACATGATACAAGCCTTCCGTGATCGCGCACAGCCCCCACCCCCCTCCTCCACGCAGTTGCTAGTAACCAAGGAGGACACAGAGGATTAAAAAAACATGGACTCTTCAGAAGAGGTCATTATCTTCACTCGAGCTTCTGCGCGCGAAAGTCACCGGACGCCACCATCTTCTGAACATAGTCATACTGAGAAATCCAGAGAGAGTTGTGTGGAGCTGATAGTCTTAATTAGCTTTGTAGCAACTCATTTGGCAATGGCTTGAATGTAACGGACGTTCATTAATATCAAAAAGTTATGCACTAAAGCTTTAAAGAAATCCTTTCTAGGTAGCTATTTTCAGTATGCTGTTTGTAGTTGAGATGGTTGAGTTTAGGTACTTATGGTTAAATCAGATTTGTAAGATTTGAACTGGTGGAATTTACCATAAACTGGAAGTACACTCTCACTTTGGGGTAAAGAATGTAAATTATTTATTACTGACAATTTCTAAGCTTCCCCTTGATTTGACATTTTTCTGCTAAACCTGGGCCTTTTACAAACGTAGACACTGTTGAAAATAACGCTAGGATTGGTTTTTGCGGTCATAAATTGCTTGAGATATCAGGTTTGGAGTGCAACAGCTGAAATGAGCAAACACATTTTGGTCTTTGTGAGGTGAAATAGCTTTACAAAACGTCCTATTTGTATTCACATGGATTTTAATGGAAATTCAGATGCCTTGTTGCACTTTTTGACCATTGCTGTCTAATTTGCGGAGTGGTTTCATGACATTTTTCAAAGTACTTTCCATATCAACTTGGCATTTCCCTAAGCATTGGGCCTTTGCTACATTTCAAAGCATAAAGCGTTTTATAAATGTCTTTTTAGCTTTACCTTGTTTTTCTGCTACATAAAACCAGAAAAAGTCACAGCCCACAAAGTCCTGACACATAAAACTTTTCCTTCCCACGCTCAGTTATTAAGATGTTTTCTAGTAATGATCAAAAACCAAAAAGAAAATTGCTGCTTTTCATTTCCACATACGAACATACAGCTGTTGAAACCAGTCTGCTAACAAATCTGTTAGCATTAAAACCCAAATGTCATTCAGTGACTCAGCCAGACTAAAGACAGTGGAGACCGGGAAAACTATTTGAACACACATTCATGTATATATGCATGATGTACATTTGGCATTTAAGTCTGCATGTGTAAAATGTAAAAAAAATACATAAATCTATATGCAACAAATACACAAACATAGAGCAGAGAACAAAGAAACAAACTGAAATCTGATGATTATTCATATTAAATGATATAGGTGTATGTGCATGTCTGACCGTCCAGTCCACGGAGGCACGTAGCTCCTTGTTGGGCCCGTTGGATACGGGAGGCGGGGAGGGTTGGGGTGGACCGAGGTGTTGGAGGCCTGAGCGGGAGATCGCTTTCCTAAAAAAAAAAAATAAATAACACAAACACAAAATTCATTAACAATCAAAAACAAAAGCCTGTAAAGAGAGAGTTGCAAAAATCAACACTGTCATCCTCGTGTATGACACAGCTCTCTCACCACAGAGCAGCTAAATCACAGAGAGAACTAGATTTCAGTATCATTTAGTATGTAAAGTTAATTATTCATGGGATGAGACCACATTTCAGAGGGTTTAACTGGATATATTTGGTTGAGGAGAAGTGGGAACAGCTTGGAGGAGAGGCTGCCAGCAGCACTTTGGGGTGACGGAGACAGATCTGTTCTGTCAGAGGATGAGTCAGCAGTTCCCCCCCATCTCTCTCCATGTTTCAGTCTCTGACTCTCACCCTATTATACTTCCTCTTCTCATTTACTGTCCTCTATATGTTTATCTGTTGCTCGGTTTCGATTTCTTCACCATCACTACCTCCTCAGGACCAAAACCTCACGCCATAAAATCTGTTTCTTCCCCTCTTAGCCTCACCCTCAACGCCCCAGTCCCCCATTGACGTAGTGACACTCAAGCCCCCCCCCCTAGACACACACACACACACACACACACTACACCTTGCACTAACCTCCATCCTGGACTATACATCTGTCCATGGCACACCGTGCTTAAACTATTTAAACAGCTATTTTGTATATATTTGTCTTCCTTTTTTGGTATTTATTGTTTATTCCTAATAATGTTTAATAGGTTTGTTTGTATGTACAGTATGCACCCAATCACCAAGGCAAATTCCATGTAGTTCCACTACTGTGGCAATTAACTGCGTTCTGATTCCTTCTTCTGTACATCATATCACCGTCTCTGTACATATTCATGCATTAACTGTCCATCCAGCATCTATCAATAACAATGGAGTTTTCACTAAAGCAATAAAAGACTATTCTTTTAGTGGTAAAGTTGCCTGTAAAAGGCCCAGAACGTATTTTCTCAATCACCTTTTACTATGAGCGTTTGGTTCCTACAAGAACACATTTTGTGTCAACGTTTATTGGTTATTTCATGTGAGAGAACTCCGTATCGGTGTTCCTATGTGTGGTTTTCTTACTGGTATGAGTTGGAAAAAAAGTGACATCACATTTGCCACACCTACACAGTCCTGATGAAGCAGATTACCTAAGGGCTTGACTGTAAAACTTTATTAAATGACAAAGATTTTCTTCTCCAAACTTCAGTTTTGACTGTTGTTTATTTAGTCATGAATATTCATTGTTGTAGAGAATGCTTAAGATCAGGGCCGGTCAACATGCATATTAAGTTGCTAAATATGACTTTATTGGAGAAACAAAATCACTAAAAGAAAATACAGTATTAAGTGCTCCCCAAGAAATGAATTCTCAAGAAGGTGGAAAAGTCCCTAACATTGTTTTTACACTATGTGACACACAATCTCCATTTGAACCCAAAGGAAGCAAGCATAAGCCCAGCAATATCAGTGGAAAAAAATAAAACCATCAGATTAAAGAAGTTTCCAGACTTATTACGGTAACTGTATTAACTGATTAAACTGTATATATGCATATAAAAGGTCAATATCACTTCAATATTTACAGACGAATATGGTGCAAACTGATTTTAGTTGCTTTTAAACATGACTTCAGAAACGGTTTCTGAACCAGCGCTGCTTGGCCTTTTTTCACTACGTTTATCTTTATGGTGGACTCAATTCAATAAATAGTTTTTGATAAAAGGGCGAGTTTTTTTATTCCTCAGGTTAACTTTTTTTCTGTATGTAGCTACAATATAGCAAAGATCCTTTCATTCATACACACTTTATAACTTTTGCAGATCTGGAAAATGCTGAATTCCCAGTCCCTCCAGAAAAACGCGATTATGCGATAATTCAACGCATAATCAGCCAAAGTCCGCATATTCATGCGGGGGCCGCATTTTTTCAAATATGCCGCACTTTCGCCGCATAAATTGCAGATTTCCGCGCAAAATATGCGGTGCTTGCATGATTTCATAATCCCCGCATTGTCGTTGCAAAAAAGTCACATATATCTTAGCAGAAAGTTGAAAAAATGTTGCGTTTACTTCACAAAAGAGCAGCCATTTTCCCCTGTTGCCATGGGAACGTTATGAAGTGATGTAATTACGCGACGTGAACATCATCGAAAAGCAGGTGTTGGAGGTTGAATTTGACGTGTACTTTGAGTCTCTTAAGTTGGTATCCAATAACAAACCTATCTTGATGTCTACTCAAATTTCTTTCTTTAAGTGCTCCTGCTGTCTATATTATTAACGATTTTTGAAAGTCTGTCTCTTTTGTATCTTTTATTTCCCTCTGTTTAGTCTATTACTTTTATTTTTACTTTAATATTATATTATTTGTATATATTTTTGTATCTTATTTGTTTACTTATTGCAATGACTGAATATCTGTAAACTATTTTTGGAAATTAAGTTAAAAAAAAGCAGGGTGTTGAGGGAATCACTTTTTCTTCTCTTTTTCATCAAACCGCAGTTTTTGCAAGTTCCCGCATTTTTTGCAAGTTCCCGCAATTTCATCGCATAAAATTGCATAAATATCCCGCATATTCCATCACATTTTTTAAGAAAACGTCCCGCATAATCAAGGATTTTTGCCCGCAACAATCACAAAAAACTGCGTTTTTCTGGAAGGACTGAATTCCTGAATTAGAATGTAAGACTTTTACAGTACATTGGTATGGGGATGAATGGATGAGAGTGTGTGTGTGTGTGTGTGTGTGTGTGTGTGTGTGTGTGTGTGTGTGTGTGTGTGTGTCTGTCAATGGAAAAGGCTGCACAGGAGCATCTGACCACCCTGTTGAAAGTTTCAGTGGCCGCCGTCTTTCTAAAATTATCAACCAGGACAAAGAGGAGTCCACTTACACACACTGTAACCTGATGACACACTCTGACACACACCCTGACACACACCCTGACACACACACACACACACACACACACACACACACACACACACACACACACACACACACACACACACACACACACACACACGACTCTTGGGATAAAAATAGCATTGCGTGGGTGACAAAAGCACAAATGCAAGGACGTATGGTGACTGGACATATGCCACATATAACGGCGGATCAAACACACACATATAAACCTCATGAGTCTAATGTCAAAAATGTATTCTGATAAATGTATATTTTTGGTGGAAATGATAAAGGAGGTTTGAAATTTTTATTCCATTAGGAAAAAATTTCATTAGGTTTGATAACCTGCGGTCCTAACTGCTGAGATGTGAGGACATGACAGCATGGTAGCGCCGGGTCCATTAAGGGAAGCAACACGAGCGGCCAGACGATCAGACAGGTTGGGTTTACGAACCCACAGTTTCATTGAAACCACTTGTTTGGAAGTGAAACCGAAGGCAGAAAGTGGACGTGTGGCATCTACAGTAAGTATGAAATCAAACGATGGAATGTTAAACACAGACTAAGCTCATTTGTGGTTTGCTCCGTTGTGTGTGCATATTTAATCAGCTTTGCTGTCCTTTTTGTTTCATTTCGCCCTGAGTTTTGCTTGAGGATATGTGTATGGAGGAGAGGTGGAAGAAGTATTCAAACCGTTAAGTAAAAGTAGTGATACCACACTATTAGGAATACTCAATTACAAGTCCTGCATTAGAAATTCCACGTAAGTAAAAGTACAAAAGTATTATTAGCAAAATGTACTCAAGTATCCAAACTATTTATCTGTCAGAATGGGCCTTGTTATCATTATTAGTATCATTAAACTAACAAATCCCCAGACCGGCAGGATAAAATCTGGGTGGGGAAAGTGAAAGAGCAGCGCTTGTCCCTCCCTCATTACCACCACTGAGATGCCCTTGAGCAAGGCCCTTAACCCCAACGGCTCCAGTGGAGCTGCTCAGGGGCCAGCAGATCAGACTGTGGTTGTACTGGGCAGCTTCCAGGTATGAATGTGGAACTGTGTGAATGTGACAGGTCGTCGTTGCAAATGAGAATTTGTTCTTAAATCGACTTACCTGGATAAATAAAGGTTAAAAAAAAGGAACATGTTAACAGGTGGAGCTGATTTGAAATGCTTTACATACTTTTGGATAGTTACAGTAAATCTATAAACCTAAGTACAGTATTTGGGTAGATGCACTTAGTTACTTTCCATCACTGTGTATGTGATGTTTGTCGAAAATCTATATTAAAACAGGAAGTGAAAATGAAGAGAAATGTTTTACTTTCTGATTCAGCTTTGACCTTTTGTACTTCCTGTTCTGAGCACAGTTTTTCCAACACAGTGGATTACTGCAATGGATATTTTAGGTGTGTTCACCATCGCAATAATTGACGAGTACAACTGAGGGTTTGTCTACAACCGGACAGGCTGACTGAGCTGCTGCTCTGACGGACCGTATTCTTTCTGCATCCAGCCATTAAGTTGGTGAGTAAAATATTATCATAGTAGAAATGATGGCCTGAACCATGGAAATAAGATCTTGATTGATCATCCAACACACACAAACACTTTACCCTGTTGCTTTTTCAGGGTTTCTGCAGGTTTCACCAAAAGTCAAATTTAGCACTTTTAAAGACCATTCTGAATGACATTTAACACCTTCATCACGACATCAACTGAGCCCTAAATTCAGTTTTTTTCAGTAACGCTAAACTTGCACTTCCCCATAGCTGAGAATAAAATCAATTTTATGTCTGTGGTGCAGCAAAATTATATTTGGACTATCGAAAGAAAGAACTACAACACCACAGAATAAAAAATAAAAAAAGGTTGCGTTGCATGAATGTAGGAAAATTAAGACCTGTTTAAAATTATTTAAGAAAATACTTTTTAAGGCCTAAAATTTAAATTTTGAAATTTTAGACTTTAGACCCCCCGGAAACCCTGTCATTACCATTTCACGGTGATTATGAACTGATTATGGTTGATTAGAATTCAACCAATCAATCAAACTTTATTTATAGAGCACTTTAAAACAACCAAAATGCTGTACAGAAGAATAAATAAAAGGAACAAAGTACATAACTCACACAGGCATAAAATACAAAACGGAATACAAATAAAACAAGTTAAGGGACATAAAACAAGAGAAGACAGCCATACAGTAAAACAATAAAATAAAATGAATGAATGAATGAATGGTGTGTCCCTGATAGGGCTGAGCGATATGGAGAAAATCAAATATCACAATATTTTTGACCAGATACCTCAATATTGATACCGCAACGATATTGTAGTGTTGACTATTGGTGCTTTCACAAAATATTTACACAATGAGATTTTTGATAAATAATCATCAGTAATGTGGATATAATGACTAAGTGGGTAAAAGGCAAATAATAGAACAGCTAGAACAGTCTGGTAAGTTCAGAAAAGTACATCACTTTACTGTAATGCAGCCTTTAAAACCAGGAAAAGACAACACTTATGCCATATTACGATATCCAAAATCTAAGACGATATCTAGTCTCATATCACGATATCGATATAATATCGATATATTGCCCAGCTCTAGTACCTGAGTGTGTTTTGTTGCCAAAAGGCAGAGAGGGAAAGGCTTCTAAAAAAAGACCCAGAGGCATCAATGTACTTGACGTACTAATCACAAAACAAGGTAAATGGGAATACACTCTCATTCAGAGGTCATGGGGCAACACTAGATTTGAGTGAGTCCTAATCTACTAAAAGCAGACAGGATCACAGGCATTAAGGCTCACTGCTGAAAGCCTAAACACACAAAAAACTATTTGCAGTGTGAAGCTTCTGCAACACAGCACACAGCACACAGCACACACACACACACACACACACACACACACACACACACACACACACACACACACACACACACACACACAGTCTCACTATCTTTGTGGGGACCCGTCATTGACATAATGCATTCCCTAGCCCCTTACCCTAACATTAACCATCACAACTAAATGCCTAACCTTAACCCTAACCCTAACCTTAACCCTTACCCTCACACTAACCATAACCTAATTCTATCCCTAATCCTAAAAGCAAGTTTTAACCCTCAAACAGCCCTTTAAAGTTGTGGGGTCCAGCATTTTGGCCACACAAAGCTGTCGAGACCCCACAAGTATACTGTATTCCCGTTTTTTGGACCCCACGAATGTAGTTAAACAGGATCACACACACACACACACACACACACACACACACACACACACACACACACACACACACACACACACACACACACACACACACACACACACACACACACACACACACACACACACACACACACACACACACACACACACACTCTAAAAGGCAGCATCAATCAAATCACACCACATCATCCAGGTATATTCAGTGTGGTTTATTTGTCTTCTTATGTAATAATGTGTCCAGTCAAAGAAAAAGCAGACAAATGCAAACACTCAAAGAGACAAAACGTTATGTTATGCCATCACAAAAACTTTAATTCTTTTTTTGCTCCAAGCAGCTGACATGCATTCAACAAGACAGACACACAACTGTTTTGAGAGTATAAGTGGGGGAACATATTCCATTACTGGTTGGAACACACATTAAACGACTGCTTGTATTTCGGAAACAGAAACTCAACAAACATTCTCGTTGTAATAAAAACTCTATTTGGGTCGTAGAAATAGTCCCATTCTGTATGTAAGTAGAAGAAGCAATACTGTCCTACAAAGGCAAAAGACCTTAACTGGCTAGAGTGTGGAACTGAGGAGAAAATACGTTAAAGTTTTTGAGCTGTCCAGCCTAATGATGAATAGGTAGGACACTGGAAATCTGGCAATTAGATGTTTTAGTAATGAAATTTATCGACCTAAAAAAATTTGAGCTCAAACTTGACTTTTGACCTCTATTTTGAAGTGACTGTACTGTTTGTATTGTCTGCAAAAAGTGAGAAGTCACGCCAAGGCAAAAAGGCAGTAACTTCCACATGATCAATATTTGGTTGCTGATCACCATTTACAAAATCATTATAGTAACACCTGTTTAAAATCTAGTGTATGACAGTTAACTGTCTACACCGTAATTTAAACGAGGCAAACTTTAATGGACAGTAAAACAAAGGCAGAGCACGGTAACAACAGGCAGACACAAGTAACTTCATATTGACGCACGGCTAAACAAAGAGTACACCAACCCAATTTGAGTGTTCCAAAACAAAGTCAAAGAGCGCTAACTGGTGTTACGGTGTCCCGCCTGGGTTTCTCCTGGGCTTTTCGAAGTTACTGTTAAGACAACCCATTATTTTCTCGACAAAACAACAGAAATGACTCAAGATACTTATACACATGATAAAGGATGTCTTGAATTACTGGAATTGTTGGGGCTTTGTAAATTATAGAATGTGGTCTAGACCTACTCTATCTGTAAAGTGTCTCGAGATAACTCTTGTTATGATTTGATACTATAAATAGAATTGAATTGAATTGAATGTCGCAAAAATATCATTAACTCATTTTCGACCAAAAACGAAGTTAAGGCCTTTTGCCTTTGTAGGGCAGAATATAAAAGTGTAAATATACTCCATCACAAATAAATGTAAGAAGTATTGCAGTATGACCTAAATTTATTTAAATTCTCAAAATTAAAAATATGTATAATGCAGAAAAGCTAATGTTACATTATCATATATGTATACATTTTTTTAACTACTTTATACATTCCTGACTAAGTTCATTTAAAGCAATGTTGTTTTGTAATTGAATTTTTCAGCTGTTGTTATGCAAAACCTATGCTAAACTACAAAGTATCTGATATCTATAGTTGTCATATAAATGTGGACAATATTTCCCTCTTAAATGTAGTGTAAAGTAGTATAAAGTACAGGCAAATCAAAAAATTGTACTTAAGTACAGTACTAGCAATAGCAAGCTGGATTTGGAAAACAAACTCCAACGAGACATAATGTTCCTAAAAATCAAATGTTTAATAAATGAGAGTTCACCCAGACCATGGTATGAAGTTAAAATAATGGACTAATACTCATCTGATTGACCAAAACTAACATATTTTGACAGATCTTGAAATGAATGGTGTCTCCTGGGCTAATGTCACATTTGAACAAGTCAGGTAGGGAGAAAGAAACCGACTGTCAGTGTGTTAAAGCCTCCGGTGCAGAGATTAGATTGAATCCTGGATGGTGGAGTTGAATGCAGCTGCTCCCAGTTTGAACACCACCTACTCTCTCCTCTCGCTCTATTATCGTGTCGCTCTCTCCTTCCCTTCCATTACTCTCCTCTAATCTGGCACTTTCCCCTTTACTGTCTCTGAAACTAATCGCGCTCCTCTTCCTCCTCCACTCTCTTCTATTCTCCTCCTCCTCCTCTTCCTCCTCCACTCTCGTCTCCTTTGTGTCTTGTAAATCACCCTCCCCTCCCATCACCTCTCCCCCCTCTAATCTCCCTCTTTTCACTTTTGCTCCTCCTCCTCTACCATTCCTCCTCTGCTCTTCTTTCTCATCCACCCCCTTCCCTTATTTTCCTTTGCCTCCTTCTCTTCCTCCTCCTCCTCCTCCTCTTCCTCCTCTTCCAGCAGAGGTGGGTTGTCAGAGTTGCCATGGTGACAGCACAGCGGGAGCATCGGCAGCTCATCCAGTAATTATATCGGTAGTGAATCTGCTCTCTCTGTGTGTGCGTGTGTGTGTGTGTGTCAGCAACTTTACCAGTAAACTGTAAATGCAGTTACTTAGACAGAAGCCTCATCACCCCATGTGTGATGACTGTGTGTGTCTCACACACACTCAGACACACACACACACACACACACACCACACACACACACACACACAGTTTATATTCACATGATGTAAATCTGTGTGATGCCTCAACATTTTTCTAAATGCAGATCTTGGGTAACCAAGAGGAGGGGTCAACAGTTACTACAGTCAGAACTGTTTGTGTAGTATTCAGGTGATTAAGGTGGAAAGAAAACCGTCTCCACACCAGTCATTTAACCAGTTTCTGTGTACTCAGCGGGCCTCGCCATAGCTAGGCAACGCCGCTTACGATTAATGATAAAGTAAGAACAAAAGTGTTAGCCACACAAATGAAAAGGCAGCTGCAAGTGGGAGGAATCAAATGTAACATCTTCTGACTCGTGGAGCAGAGGATGTGGTGGATATATGTGGGAAGAAGTTGGTTGACAAAAGAGACACAACTGCACCAGTGTGGGTTTACTGTAGTGTTTAACCAGTTTCTATGTGCAGGCAAATCTTTGTTCAAGGGAAAAAAAATGTTATGCTTTCATAACCGTTTTTTTAAAAAGGCACTGAGTGGGAAATGTCTTTCTTTATCCATAATTGAGCCTATAAAGCTTCAAATGTTAAAGAGTCATATGCAGCACAATCTCAGAAGTGTTTTCTGCAGATTATGACTTTATGTAATTTAATACTTTTAAAACAACATGCAGTGTAAAAAAAAAAAATCTACTTTTTTCGACAAATGATCATTTATCAATTTAAACTTGTACTTTCTTTGAGGAGGGTTGTGGGTCTATACTGCTGGTCATGTTACTCAAAAACAAGTAGTTTCAATTCAGTAAAATGAATCTGCAACTATTTTGATAATCAAATATTTTTTATCAAAACATATTTGATTCAAAAATACTTGATTCATCCCTCAAGGCTTTGAACAGAGGTTTGCACTATGAGGGACATCCGGCAGAAGATCCGGTGGCGACGGATGTTCTGGTGATTATCCGGTAAATGAATTGTTGTCGATGCAGACTAAACCCACACAAATGCACATGTAGTAGCCAAAAAGTCGCCCTTGGTTTTTATTAACTTTAGCTGAACTAGAAGTCACCTTGAGATATGAGTAACTGCCAAAAAGGTTAATTTTTCAGGACTTTTCCATACTTTCGTGTGATGAGTTACCCTGGAAATCCAGAGTTCTCGCGAGAGCACAATTTGTATTTGTTCAGCGAGTCACTCTGGCATTGAGTAATGATGCTCATTAACTATGCCCTCGTAGCAGAGCTGCACCAATCACATCGGTGTATCTGATATAGGCGGGCCAGAGGCGAGCTAAACAGAGGACGACAGTTTAATCTACCAGTTAGCTCCGCTGGTATCTTAGCTTATGGGGTTTATTGTTGTAATTGGTCGTAGTGTTATCCAATTGCAAGCAGTGAGATTTTCAAATGCATGCTTGGTGCCGCCCCTCGGGTTGGGCCATTTTCATTACTCAATGCCAGAGCCTTAATCTTTCGGATTTGGGTCTGGATTTGCAGGCTATTGATGAGTAACATCTACATTGAAAACGTCTATCAGCACCAAAAGAAGCTCAACAGCTGCACAAAAAAAATCACACCAAAAAGTAAAGAAAGAAAGAGTCCGAATCAGCCTTGAAAAGCCCACAGCAGTCATTTAGACTATGAAGTAGCATCTCAAGAACGGATTTGCGTCACTACTGGGTAACAGGAAAAAGCTATAATATGACATGTTACACCGGTTTAATTGACACGGTAACAGGCAGAATTTCGAAAGGTTACCATGGCAGCCGCTCTCATCACTCACCTGTAGCCGAGAAGCCGGTGGAACCAACGCACCTTTTTAACCCTCCCTCTCCTCCCTCGCTGTCCACCTGCTCCAACATTTATCATGATTATTCTCAGAGCTTCTCTCACTTATTCAGCTGCTAACATCCTTGTCTCCCGGACTGAATCCGGCAACATTTCCCTGTGCACTCGCAGCACGGGTCAGGTAATTAGGCCAATCGACGTGACAGGCAGCGGGGACCTGACACCAGACACCTGAGCTCTGTGCTGCTGTGTAACAATGTGTGTGTGTGTGTGTGTGTGTGTGTGTGTGTGTGTGTGTGTTTTGATTCGGGTAAGGGTTGAATTAAAGTAGGTAGTACAGAGTTACGATTTAGCTCGAGATCAGGCTCGAGGTTATAGATCAGGAGGACGGCCAAAGCGGTGGGGAGATTCAGGTGTAATGGTTATAGGAATGAATGTAGTCAATGGAAGAAACAATAGCAGGTGGGAGAGCAGTGGTGTCCAATGAACTATGACACTGGATCCATGACGCCTCCGCTCCGTCATCAACTCTCCTCTACCTTTTGACAAGGTAATAAGCAAATAGGCTTCATAATAAAGCAGTCACACAGGGATTAGAGTCGGTCATTATATCAAGATATTATAAATAACATTGGTACTGTGATGTTAGAGATATTGTCTGGGATTTTGGTTTATAATTATTGCGTGTTGTCTGGTCTGGAATGCTGTATTACAGTGAACAATATCAAAATCAGTCTGTAATGTGAAGGTACATGTTCTGAAAATATTCAAATGAGAAAGTGTTTATATGTAAAATAACAAACAGAAATGTTATATGAAAGTACCTAATCATCTTGATGCAAAACTTCTAAAACATAAGCTCTCTGACGCACAGCACTGCTAGCCTGATGAAGCCAGTGACATTAAAGAGATAGCTAACTTGGTGTTCATCCTAAAATACTATCACTTTATCAATACCATGATATTGGTTAAAACGTTGCCCTATAAATCCACAGTATAGAGTTTGCATAAAAGAATAAAAGGGTCTATTTCCCCCTTCATCCATTCTTCTATTGCTTCCTTTTTTGTCTCCTCCTCTACAGTATGTCACCTTCCCCCCTTCATTCCCTTACAGGTGAATCTGCTCTATTTTTGGGACATTACGTAAGAGATAACCTGGCAAAGGCAACCTGAGAAACACATGCACACACAAAAGCACATGAGCTCATGCTTACACATGCACGCACTGCGCGCGCACACGCGCATGCGCACACACACACACACACACACACACACACACACACAAATTTGATTATTGACTGTGCAGAGAAAAAAAACTACATTCCAGAGGATTTAAATTTCTCCTTGTGACCGAAAAAATAAAACAATATAGAAGGGCTGATTAATTAATAAAATGCTTTTTTAACTCCTGTTTCCACGAAGAGAGCGTGATTACTCGTGAACATTTTATAAAACTATTAAGGAAGAGGACAGAAAATTATTTGGCAAGTGGTTTGCAACTGCAAATACCTGGTGCTGTATTCACAAAACATCCTGAGGCCCAAAGTGGCTCCTGGTTGAATTAGGAGAAACGCCTAAAAATGAGGGGGGGGGTCAGTCCTACAGACTTATAATATCACAGACTGATCTCATGAAGTGGCGTATGTATGACACGCCAATTCTTATGCCATTTTGGCGTGTTGTCAAGACGCATAATTGCTTTTTAGTGTGTTTATCAACGCAATTCGCCCGCCATTGACCTACATTACGAGTGAATTTTCGCCGTAGCGAGTAGTATATAAGGGACGTAGGACCGCATATGGAGGTTGGTTGGGGTGGCGGATGGGTAAAACGCAGGACTTACACCCAGGAGAGCCGGGTGTTTTCAGCAGTTATTTTTTTGTTGTTGTTGTTTTTTTTAAGCCTTTCCCAATGTTTCTTTCCTAAACCCAACCGTTTATTGTTTTCCTAAGTGTTTTTTTGTCCATGTTTTTGTTGCTTTTTTGTGTTACTACAGCCTTTCCCTGTGTTCTTTTCCTAAACCCAACTTTTTTATACGCGGGACGTTCTACCGATAGTAACGTCACTTTCTCTAATACATCGCGAATGGCGACGCGTAATGGTGGGTATGTTTACATTTACTGTATACAGCGTAGACATACATAGAGACATACGTGGATAGCTGAAAATGCGTACAGATAACACGCCATTTGGCTTTAGGAAAGTGGCGTGTATGTTTACGCAAAGTCATGATGCCATGTTGAATATTAATACAAATTTATTCACAAAGCATTTTAGGTTTAAAAGTCTTAAGTCTGACAGAAGTCACTAAGACCTGTTCACAAGCAAATGCTGCAGGGAATGTGTCTCACCGCATCAGGGTTTTTGTAAAAAATAGACCGTTAATCCATATTTTGATGGTGACCACTTATTAAGGATTCAATCGGCTCACCAACAAAAACAAATAACACAGTCAGGAGATGACAACTCCATGCTACTTGGACAGCAGTAAGATACAGCTGGCAGCACTGATGATGACCTCGGCCGTCTCATTCATTAAACCAAAAATGTGCTCTTCTTCAGACCTCATTGGTTTGACACTTCACAAACTCTGGTGGTAAGATATGACGGCAGTGTCACGTCCAGCTCGGTCCAGTCAGCCACTAGAACTTGCGATGTCTGCAGACGAGAAGCCAGTGAGGGTTCGTGTTATTCACCCACGACTTGGACTTGTTGAGTAACACCTCTCCAGGTGACCATGCCAGTGACATCGGTCGTCCGTTGATTTTAACTGCAAACCGACGACAACGAGGTGAAACAACTTCACAAACCCGATACGAGCATGATCTGTCAGCTGCAGAGAGTTCCAGACGGCAGCCTTAATCTTAAGATGGACACACAGATGCTAAAGCGTCATTTGCACGGAGCTCAAACATTAGAGTTGACCGTTAAGGACACTTTCGGCTACTGGTGGCCCATCCTTCATTTAGTACAATCTAACAAGCGCTCGCTCTATTTTTCTTCATCTTCTGTTTCTTTATCTCTCTCCTTTCAATCTTCCCCTTTCTTTCTATCTCAACCCAATTTCTCCACCTCCTTTCCTTTCATTTTCTCTCTCTCGCTCTATTTGGGTCATTGTGAAAGGCTTGTTTGTTGCCGCTGGTGACACAGCATGCCCAGAGTGAGTGAGTGTGAATTTGAGTGTGAGTGTGAGCGTGAGTGTGTGTGTGTGTGTGTCTACAGGCCTGCTCTCAGTGCCTCAGGTAATGGGGTGTGATGGATAAAGGTTGATCACCACATGCAAACACACCCATGCAAACACACCCACAAAACTCGCACAGGCTCTATGAGACAGGAGTCCGGTGGGTTTGAGCATCTCATGACGATGGTTGTCAAAACAGGAAGCGCGCGCACGCACACACACACACACACACACACACACACACACACACACACACACACGCCACGCGCGCACACACACACACACGCACACGCGCACACACACACACACACACCAACCTTCACACACTTTTTGTTCGAAACTCTGAGAAAGAAACAAACTAGGAACAAATTGACATGTTGTCTTAAACTGAGGACCAACTAAAAATCCACTGTGGTTAAGAAGAAAAAGAGGAAGACATACTTAATAACAGAAGTGTCACGAGTCTTCAAATCCACGATTCAATTTGATTTTCGAATTTTAAGATCACAATTCAATTCAGTTTGTTCGATTTAAACTTTTGTTTTCAACAGGGACTTTTCAATAACATAATAAGAGCCACCGGTAGCAGAAGGGTACTTTGCAACAACCAAATTTGGAGATATATGGGATTAACTTGGCAACAAAAAAAATGACTTTACTGTAGATGCCAAAAGGTTGTTTTCTATGTTATATTAAGAACACAAGCAAAAAAAAGAGACAATCAGAAAACAATCCAAGCAGAAGCAATAGCCTCTATACATTACCCTGCAGCTGTATCACACAGCACTGTGTGGCTCGGCCTCAGAGCCCACAAACATACACTCAGAAACAAACCGGAACGTGACTGCACACAATAGCAGGAAGAAATCAACACACAAAAGACGCACACCCTAAGACACACAGAGTTACTATAGCGAACTACAGATAGAGCTTCTTCTTCTCCTTGTGTGGTAATTTATTGTCAATCTGCACACGCTACACAAATCACACACAGACATTTTCCATCTCCCTGCTGTGGACTGGTCAATGTGTTGGTGTGTGTATGTGTACATGTGTGCAGGAGGGCAGGGTGTGAAAGGCGTGGTTGTCATGGCAACCCCACTCAGACTTCCTTCCCAGTTTTATCTGAGCATACAGCATTCCTGGAAAAAAGGGGGAGCATACAGCATTCCTCTCTGTGTCTGACTGTCTTCCTCCCTGTCTGCATGTCTGTCTACAGTGTGTACAGTAGGCTACCTCTTCTAAGGCTACATCTACACTAACACGTTTTTGTTTAAAAACGCATACATTTTTGCTACATTTATGCCACACGTCCACACTAGTCCGGCATTTTCGAGCCCCTGAAACGGAGACATTTGGAAACGCTGTTGATCCCGTTTGAGTTTAAAAAAACTCTGGGAAACTCAGATTTTCAGATCGGTTGATTAAATCAACTAATCGGTTAGTCGATACAATTGAATGAGTGTTAGTCGACTAAGAATTTCTTCAATCGAGCACAGCCCTAGTTAGATCGGGCCATTTTTGGGCTGGTGGAATAGACTAGAAGAGTTGGTTCACAAAAGGAATATACGTGACTATTTGTAGGTTTTATGGGTATCCATTTTGCTTTCAAAATATGCCAATGTCTTTAGATAATAAAGGGTTTCCTGCAGCATTTTTGTAGTGGAGGCCCCCAGCCTCACCTGAATCAAAGAGCACCTCTGCTAACGTCAGAAGAAGTTACTTCACTGTTATGAAATATAATGTTTTACTTACACGTATAATGTTATCAAGCTTCAGGGAAAAACAAGCAGTGACACTACATTCAAGGTCTCACTCTGTGGTGTACAGGTGGTTATGAATCTAAAAAGGAACAAGAAAATAGGTGTTTTTTGTTGTTGTTTTTTTTACATGAAAATTCTCCAGATTACTTTAATGATTAAGTAACACAAGCCTGCTGCTTGATTTTTCACATTGTTTATTAATCAATAGTAAATTACTGAATCAGTAAGTGATGGCATGCTGATAAACAACGCTAAATCACAGACACATTCATGTTTATTGTAAAGGTGTAAGTAATCTATTATCATGCAGGTTAAACACTTAGATAATTGAATTTATTAGTAAATGTTTTATTGATGCATTAACTAATTAGTACTACTTCATCCTACTGTCTGTCGTTACATTTCTATACATAAGCAGACTTTGATTTGAGCTGAGCGGAGGTATTTTCTCTACTTTAATAAGTATAATATATTTAATTACGGTCTACTTTTCTCTTCTCTGTGTGTCTCTGACAGGGAGTGGGTGTGTGAGCGCAGCTGCAGTCGGGTACATTATCAACTCTTATTAGATCACTCGCTTTACACGCACAAACACACACACACACACAAATATGCAGGCACGTCTGGACAACATACTGTTCTTGTTAAAGCAAGTGCAATGTGACCAATACAACACACCCACCCACCCACCCACACACAGGAAAGAGAGGACGAGAGTGAGAGAACTGCCTATTGTCGGTGAACTGACTGCTAACAGTGGTGGAGTGTCAACTCAACATATTGCCGCGCCGCACACACACACACACACACACACACACACACACACACACACACACACACACACAATAACAGAAATACCAAAGACATAAATGCAAAACGAACAGTTTCACAGGAGGAGCAGATGTTAAGATAGCAAACACAAGTAGACAGAAGACAACAAATATGGAGTGCAAACAATCTTTATTAATTTATCAACAGATAAATAATCAATAATTTGAGTCATTTATGTTGATTAGGTTAAATATCACTGTAAAAGAATAAATGTCTTTGGGTTTTGGACTGTAAGTTGGACAAAACGAGCTATTTGAAGATTTCCTAATTTTTGCTCTGGGAAATTGGGATTGGCCTTTTATTTATTATTATTCACATATTTATTTTAACAAAATATAATACTTTTTTTTTTAGCTCTTAAGAAAACTTTAACCATTTAAACTGCAAACATGCAACACATTAAAACATTTACAATACATTTTTGTTGTGTGTATGTGCATGTGCGTGTGTGTGTGTGTGTGTGTGTGTGTGTGTGTGTGTGTGTGTGTGTGTGTGTGTGTGTGTGTGTGTGTGTGTGTGTGTGTGTGTGTGTGTGTGTGTGTGTATATATCCGGTTGTGAGGCTGGATACAGGAAGCCTGACTCTTTCCCTCTGACCTTCCTCCCTCTATTTATAAGCAGTCTCTCTCTCTCTCTCTCAATATCAGGCATGTCAGTTTTACCCTCACAACTTTATGTGTCCTTATTCTCTGAATTTAATCTTTCTGACGACAGTACAGTACACAGTACTGATCATTTTTAACAGTGTACTGATTTTTACAGTTGGTATGCACCAACGCCTGTTAATCAAACTACTGCCAATTGCCTTTTACAGACAAGCTACAGAGTAATAGTTATTGTTTCACCACCTTTCACAGCTTGTTTTCCAGCTCTGTTCAGCATGCATGCTGGTTTTTTTTTTAGGCACACTTTTTGTCTGTCGGTCATTAATGGTCCCCAGAGGATGAATCCTGATGACTTTGCTGATCCTCTGACTTTTCCTCTAGTGCCACCATGAGGATCGCACTTTAGGGTTTAGATGAAATGTCTCGACAACCATTGGATGGATTGCCATTAAATTTGGTGCAGACATTCGTGTCCCCTAAGGATAAATTGTAACTCTGATGACACCTTAACTTTTTATCTAGGTCAAAAATTCAATGTGTCCAATACGTTGGTTTATGACCAAATACCTGCCGAAAACAAATGACCGCCCAAAATTACGGTGGCCGACAGGGGCAAACGCACTGCGACTTAATGAAACACACGCAAATAGACATAACACAAAAAAAATAAAGAAAACATCTTAGCAAACATTCTCTAGCAAACGCGCTCCAAATACACACAGCACAACCAAATACACAAACGCGCTGCAAATAAAGAAACGATGCATAAAGAAAAGCACACGAACTCTGAAAATAGAAACGATGCAAAAAGAAAAGCACACAATCCCCGAAAACAAATGCAAAAAAAAAAAAATACGCTGCATCCAGAACGTAAGTTCTCCAGGCCTCTAGGGGGAGCGCTAAGTGGAACAGCTTGATTTTCAACCCACTTTCTAAATGAACTGTCAGTAACACACACACACACACACACACACACACACACACACACACACACACACACACACACACACACACACACACACACACACACACACACACACACACACACACACACACACACACACACACACACACACACACACACACACACAAAGTCAACTGAAAGACATGAATAGATACAAATGGATGTTAACAGAAGCAAATCGAGGCAAAGACACAATCATTTGTGTTGATGACTTCATGGAGTTGTGAGCATGTTGGCACGTTGATGCTAGATTTTATCTCACTGCTGTGCATACAAAAATTATTTTGTAGTGTGAACACACTACAGACTCAAAAACATGCTCAGAATTAGTATATACTATGGATCTGGTACACAGACCACGTCTCTGCCTTTCTCTCAGTTGTGTTCAATTCCAATCCCGCTTCCCCGGCATGACAAGACAAAAACGGTGCACCAGTCTATCTCTGAATATTTATAAGTCTTTTTAGGACTTCAGGACAGACCATATGTGCACATTTGATGCTGTCCTTCACTGGACAAGCTGAAGGTCTGGATGTGTGTGTTTGTTTGCCTGCCCTTTGCTTCACTTCTCCATTGGCCTACATTACGTCTCCTCTGGGGGTGGATGAGGAGGAGAGAGTGAGGACTGAGAGGAGGGAAAGTCAGATTAGAGAGGAAGAAATGAGTGTGAAATAGAGAGAGAGAGAGAGAGAGAGAGAGAGAGAGAGAGAGAGAGAGAGAGAGGACAAGAGGACACGTGAAGAGAGAGGATAGGGGATAACTGTGAGAAGACAGAGAGAGAGAGAGAGAGAGAGAGAGAGAGAGAGAGAGAGAGAGAAGGAGAGTGAATCTGTAGGCGGTCTTAGATTTGCCCAAAGGCCTTGGCTTCGCTCCTCATTCTCCTCCTCCTCAACATCCTCTCTCCTTCACACTTTCACTCTCTCCTGCTCTCTCTCCTTGCCCTTCTCAACCTCATCTACCTCTCTACTCACATCCTTATTCCTCCATCCACCCACTTTTTTTATCTTCCTTTTTTTCCAGTCACAAGTCCGGTTCAAATTCAGATCCAATTTGGAATAAAGCAGCAGGTCTAGAAGACTTCAACAATCAATAAAACCCATCATGATGAAATGTGCCTTGGTAATGGATAATTTGGGCGTTTGCATTAAAGGGGTGATAGAACGCAAAACCGATTTTACCCTGTCATAGTTGAATAACGACAGTTCGGTGGGTAAATAGGACATACATAGAAGCTCAAAATCCCATTGACACCCCTTTACTATGAAAATCTCATATTTTGAAACTGCCGCTGAAAACGGGCGAATCTCAACAAAGCTAGTTGCTTGCGTAAGCATCTCAAAATCTGGAACCTTTGTCACAGCCGTAGGTGTATTAAGAGAACGGTCACGCCCCAACATTTGCATAGGCTACACAACTGACCTGAGATCAGTTAGTCTTCTGAATCTAGGTCGTGCAGATCTCAGAAAATGTATACATTGTTCATATGCTATTTTACCATTAAATTCACTTCTGAGACTTTTTTATGCAAGAAATCAACTATGTAGAGGTCACATATGGGCCGTTTTACGAAAAATGTATGTCTAATTGCAAATTTTGTCCGACTGTGTGTCGGACTTCAGAGGCCGGTGCTGCCTGTGTAGCTGCCTCGCTGCCCGGCCTGCCTTCCTTCACAGACCCCGGCCTGCTGTGAGCTCGATTGAGCTCCGGCACGACTGGCAGCCCACAGCACCTCATACCCGCGCAAAGTCACCGCTTTGGGCTAATGAACTACGAAACGCCGCTGCTCTGACTGAGCTCCAGGGTCTGCAACTCCCCTCTTCCTGCTAGCTAGCTAAATGCCCGGTGTATGTGAGTGAAAGCACGGTCAGCGAGCTTGTTATGCCAGCATTCTCTTACCACAGGTTCCAGTTACTCTTTTAATGTGTGTAATTATAATGTGTTGAGTTATTTAAACAAACGATTGGGGAAATAAATGCCGCTTGTCCGTGAGTCTCATTGATAGAGCCTGCGGCTGGATGGAGCTGTATCAATGAGAGCTAGCTAGCCTCCTCTTAGAATTCCTCTGGAATTCACAAATATTCATTAACTTGAAATCGGACACCGTTGTTAGCTTAATAAAACATTTAGTTAGATGTTGTATATGTGGCGTGACAAAATTCAAACTGTAAATATACTCAATATCGACCATAAATTAAGCTAACTACCGCCAAATCTGTACACATAGGATTGAAGGGACAGTCGCAGCTAATCGAAAACCCTTACAGCTCACAAATATTCATTAACTTGAAATCGGACACCGTTGTTAGCTTTATAAGACATTTAGGTATGTTGTATAGCTAAGTGGTAGAGATTGCTGGTGTAACAAGCTCCGCTGACCGCGCTCACTCTCACACACGGGCCATTTAGCTAGCAGGAAGAGAGGAGATGCAGGCCCTGGAGATCTGTCAGGGCAGCGGTGTTTGGTAGTAGTCCATTAGCCCAAACGGTGACTTTGCGCGGGTATGAGGTGCTGTGGGCTGCCAGAGCTCAATCGAGCTCACAGCAGGCCGGGGTCTGTGGAGGAAGCCAGGCACACAGTTTTACCAAATTTGCAATTAGCCATCCATTTTCATAAAACGGCCCATATTTGAGCTTTATATAGTTGATTTCTCGCATAAAAAAGTCTCAGAAGTGAATTTGGTAAGGAAACCTTGCAGTGTCAGGAATATGAGATTCTGTCGCGTTTCTAATGTGTGTGTATGGGGATTCGCTCAACCAATCAGCAAGCGACCTGTAATGCGTGTGAATGGCAATTCGCTCAACCAATCAGCGCGCGTCTCTACGTGTGTGTACGGGGCTAAGGCTCAACCAAGCAGCGCGCAGCTCATCTAAATATTCATGACCATACCATATTTGGAAGAAAAGCTCTTGTTACAAATAGGGCCAAAACACAGGGATGCATAAGGGGCAATAAAATATCAACCAGGCCATTTTCAGCCCAACTAATGTTACATACCCCATTAGGAGACCATAAGGAACAGTGTGAAATACCATATATAATCATTCTATCACCCCTTTAAAAAAGGTTCTTGCAACATTCATAATCCAGAAAATCATGCTGACAGTGGCCATCGACGGGTAAGTAGAAAGAGAGATCGCGTCAAGGTTCAAACATAGACGCAGAGTCAGACATTTGAAATCAATATGAACTCATCTCTTCCTCAATTTAACGGAAATATGAAATGATGCACCGGAAAAGCAAGCATGTCTTTGTTTGTGGCTTTAAACTGTGGTAGGGCTACTGTGGTAGGATTGGCAATTCTGGCGGGAAACAAAAGAAATACGTTGTCAGTGAACAAGTTTACTGATACATTCGGTATCAACATTTCCACATTGTGTTAATAGAGCACAAGGTTACCCCAAAGGTGTCACAAGATGAATATGAGGGGTTACAAGATGATTGACGGTATAGGACAGCAGAAAAAAAAGATCGTTATGCCACACAAAACTAGTTTATTTTCTACTCTTTGGCTGCTGCTTCACTACCAGTCTTTCTCTTTCTCTCTCTCTTTTTGTCCAGCAGAGTCAGCAGAGTATCTTTTCCAAAACTCCCACTCAGAAAACCCACTCTGTTTCTATAAGTAGAGGAAAGAGAGGACGAGAGTGAGAGAACTGCCTATTGTCTGTGAACTGACTGCTAACAGTGGTGGAGTGTCAACTCAACATACTGACACACACACACACGCACACACACACGCACGCACACGATGGGTTGGAAAGAGGCCAGAATTTGAAAAAAGCCGGTGAGGTAACATGAAAGAATTATTGTAGAAAAAAAGAAGGTGTTTTACAAAGATTTACAGACATTCAAGCCCCAAAGAAGACCCACAAATTTGTTGAAATGACACGTCCTTTTCAAAAGCATGAGGCTGATTTGAAACACGGCTGATCTGAACTAATATTAAACTGGATGCCCGTTTATAAATGAGCCACATGTTGTACTTGCTTCTAAAGTGTCGACAACAACACAGGGGTGTAATAGACAGGTAATGTTCTAGTTTGTCAATGCCAGCCCCACGGGAGACATTAGTGCCTGAATAAACATACTGCACTCTCTAAATGAACTGTCAATAACACACACACACACACACACACACACACACACACACTTTTTCAAACGCCATAAAAGGACACTGACTGGATGTCTCATTTATGATTTATTTTGCGTTCTTTCATGCCAAGTGTTTCTGAAGCAAGTGTACTGGGACTACAGATCCTTTGCTTTGATGACTTTAGGTGAGTTTTTTAACGCACAGGGTGTGTTCAGATTGAACGTGACGCAAACTTTAGGCAGCACAAATACATACAAAGTCAACCGAAAGACACGAATAGATGCAAATGGATGTTACAGTTTTCGCCGATTGCTTACACAGTGAAATCAAAAGTATTTCACAATTATTAAAACCTTACACTGAAGGACCAGATCATTGGCCCAGATGTGCACCGCTATAAGCACAATGTCAGCCTCACACTTCTTGCAAAACAACACACACACACAGTGATTTTGCAAAACACTAAACACACTTGTATACATTAGACACAGAAGTATATCATGATGTCACTTTCTTGAAATTCCAAATCACTGACTGTCATATTACTTCAATCTGCCAATCTGTGACACACAGCCATCAGGTGCGCAAACACTTGATTGCTTAATTGTGGACCCACCAATCGGGTTTAAGCACTATAAAAATGTAGCAGTTAGGTCTAGATTAGGTTAGTTAGGTCTTTTTTAGAGTTTTTTTTTTTTTTTACTGTAATCGTAACCTGTACTGGATACAGTATTTTAGGTTTGTCTGTGGTTTGCTAAGCTAACAGTGTCATGCACACTACTGTATAAGCATAAAAACTGGGACATGTTGTTGTTGGCATTCTCCATGTTGACATGTTGACTGATTTGGGTATATGGAGAGAAATACATTATATTTTCCTCAGTCTGCAGCATTGGTCTTGTGTAGTGTTTGGTGAACTTATTGTGTATTTGCATTTTCTCGGTGTACTTCATTTACAGTACTCCAATCACTGAGAAGTAAAATTGCTAAAAGTGTTTCAGATTAGCAGCAGCAGTGTGTCACTGGTTCAAACCAAACAGAATTAAGTCATATGAAACGTGTGCGTTTCATATGGTTACAAAATATGGTCTTTATAAAGTTGTGTATAGTTTTTGCAAGAGTGTTTGATTTTGCAAAAGGGTCTGAGGTGTTCTGCTAATTGGGTGTGTGGTTGTGCTAATTGGGTGTAGTGTTTTGAAAAACCGGTCCCCGTTTTTAAAATAATGCTTAAGCAATAAAAAAAAAAAAAAAAACTGTAATAGAATTAAACTGAGGCAAAGACACAATCATTTGTGTTTATGACTTCACGGAGACAGGATCAGAAAGAACAGGTCCTGGAGGAAATAAGAAACCATTGGGAGTAGTCAAGTAAAAAGTACAATATTTCCCTCTGATTGTAGTGGAGTATGATGTAGCACAAAATGGAAATACAAAAAGTTGAATACAAGTACCTCAAAATTGTACTTAGGTTAGTCACTTTTCAGTTTCCACCGCTGGCCAGTTAGCATGGTGTTATTTGCGATTACTTAAACAAAATTTTCCCTTGACATTAAAAGGAGCATTGCATCTATATACAAGTTGTCCACACGCACAAACAGATGTGTGCAGTATTATACTACAGCAATGAGAAAACTGTATGTATATATTCTACTCTACAATCAGCTAATGCATGTCATGAACCACAGCCAGAACATAGGAGTGATACTACCCTCTCCTCACCCTCTCTCTCTCTCTCTCTCTCTCTCACACACAGTCACATCTTCCTCTGACACCTACATAATTACAGTCTGTCAGAGTGTGTGTGTGTGTGTGTGTGTGTGTGGGGGGGGGGGGGGGGGGGGAAGGCATCAGATCGGCGCTGTGCATCTCTTTCTGACCTTTAGTGCTTAGAATAGACACACACAGAACAAAAGAGAGAAGAAAAGCATAGAAAATAAACAAAGAAACAGAGGTTGAGAAACAGAGAAAAGGATAAAAGGAGAAGAGACACAAGCTAGGGGAAAAGTGTAAAAAGAGAAAGCAAAGCAGAGGTGAAAGGAGAAGTACAATTGAGGGTAAGAAAGACAGAGCAAATAATTACTAGTAACAAGTATCAAAAGAATCTAAATCTTTACAGTATAAACAGAGAAACCAGGTAAGAGTACTGTCTCTCCAACCTCAGGCTACAGCTGCCTAATAAAATCAATTATTTACTAATGACCCTCATCGAACCTGAGCAATTAGTGCGCACACACACACACACAGAAAGTGAGAGCGAGCTAAAGATGCTGTCTCACTAATTATAGCGTGTCTCTGCAGCTGAGTTCTCCTAGGTCGTGTGTGTGTGTGTAGGCTACTCATCTTTGAGCTGAGAGATGATCAGTGCTCAGTAATCCTACCCACACACACACACACACACACACACACACACACACACACACACACACACACACACACACACACACACACACACACACACACACACACACACACAACACACACGGCATTTCTCAAAGCCCAGGGCTAATCCATGCAGCACGTACATGTTTACAATCATGGTATTGTATACAGTACGTGTGTATATTAATATAGGTAGAGAGGGGTGCAGATGTACAGTAAGTGGTAGAGAAACAGAGAAGTAAGAATAACCCAGAGTTTGGTATACATCCACATTTACCAAAGAAGAGAATAGAAAACTAAAACGAAAACAAACCACACAGAATAAAGCCCAAATCTCTCCATTATGGATGTGGAGCTGATGGAGCAGCTGGCGGTGAGCCCCACCAAATTAGTCAGCTCAACCAGTTGGCATCCCGAGCCACAGATCTCTCGCTCTCTCATCCATCAAAAACCTTTGAAATACATTTAAGAGACGATTACACCCGACAATAAAGCGATGAGAATAAATCTAAAAATAAAATGCCCTTTTGTCAGTCCCTTAGCTGACGAATCCATCTGGCAGAACAGCTCAAAATGAGAAGTCAAATTAAAGGATCAGAGGTCAAAAACGTGAGGCCGATAGTGGTGGGAAATTAAAATTGTGGAGCAACGTGAAACATGTCCTTCATATCTAGAATCTAGAATAAAAATGAGTGCTGTCAAACGATTAAAACATTTAATCGTGATCAATCGCATTAATGTCATAGTTAACTCGCAATTAATCGCACTCGAACTTATTAGCTCGGTTCACAACGACAAAACACACACAGATCACTCTCAATCGGTCTCGTCAATGGAACCATTTGGCAACTTTTTAAAAGTAAACTTTCCATTCAGAATCTTATTGGCGTCCATTTCGGCTTCTCGCGCTCGACATCCACTCAAAACCTAACGTTAGCCTGCTACTCTTTGGTCAGCTGTTGTTAAGTTTCCGGTCTAGCTAGATCCGGTGTGGTGTTGTAGTTTTTCTAACGTTACTAGTTGTTGCAACAGCATGTGAAAAAAAACTACAAAGTTTGCTAGGCCAAAAAGAACGTTAATCTCGAGATTAAAAAAACTGACGCCATTAAAATGGGTTTGCGTTAACTCCGTTAATAACGCGTTTAACTGACAGCACTAATAAAAATGCATTTATTTTCCAAAACTACAAAAAGAATCAAGTGTTTCATGTTTAAAAATAAAAAATAATTAAAATAAAAGCTATTCCAGGTTTTGTGACGCTGCAAGAAAATGAAAAGCTCCTTTTTGCCTTAGGTGAATATTAAAATATTGTAAAACGTTAGCTACGTTTGTCTCTTTAAAGCAAAAACCTTTTACTTATTGTATAAAGGTATGATATTACAGTGATGTCATAAAACTGCTTGTGTTGTCTGACTAACCATTCCAAAATACTTTCAATTTACTAGAATATAAGACTAAGAAAAGCACCAAATCCTCACAAAGACAAGCTGGAACTGGGCAAAGTTTGACATTTTTATTTGAAAAATGACCTAAACAACTAAACAATTATCATAATTGTTGTCTATAATTTTCCTGTCGATCGAGTAATGGCTTAATGGAATAGTCCAGGGGTGCTCAAATTTATCACTCAAAGGTCCGCATCTGATTTTTATTCCAGGGTCAGAGGTCAGGAACAATTCACAGTAACAAAATAACATCTAATCAACTCTAACATATATTCCAGTTGAGTACTCCGTTTTCCTGGTCAACTTTTGTACTGATTTGGGTACTGTTACATGGATTTTTGGAAGTTTCTTTTAAAACTTTTTTTCTCTCTCGATTTTTTCAACTTGTTCAACGTTTTTGTCGTCTTTATCAACGTTTTTGTCGATTTGTTTCGTGTATACTCAACATCACTAACAATTTATTGATCAACAGAAAATGTATTGCTAAAACAGAAAACGTCACACTTCATAACGTATTGGATTATTTGTTTATGGGATGACTGTTGACTCCGGATGGACTTGCCGTTTGGTCCGGATGCGGATCTTGGTCCGGACTTAAAGAAGCCCTGGACTAGTCCTTGTGCAGCTCTATGTGAGATGTTCATCATATAAACACTATATGTATGTTTTGCTTTAACAGATTTCAGGGTTATATGTTTCTTTAGCATTCTCTGATCTTAACTATTAGTCGAAATAAATCATAATTTCTGCTTTTTTTCAAACTCAAAAATTAGGTATAGTGTCATTTAAATGAGGTTGATTGACCATGAATTTAAAATAGAAGTGTTGAAAAAAGTGCCAAAATCATCAAATAAAAGCGCCAAAAAAAGGTCATTTTCAATTTTGTCCCCGGAAGGACAACAAGGTAATGGTCGACGGGAAGGCAACACAAGGGTTAATGAGTAGTGGAGAAGGGGTAGGATTAAATAAGCTTATGCTTCTTCCTATTCCTTTTCGGACATGCATGCTTGCTTATTTATATATAAAAATTTTACATGTTCGAAATCAAGCCTTCATTCATTTGTTCATTAATGCCATGCCATTAAACCGAGCTGAAACTGATATAAGAGCGAGACGGAGAGAAAGAGAGTTAGAGCTGCAGTGATGGAGTCAGTGTCACCTCAGCGGTCGACTCCACAGGTTCATTATCGGCTCGAACGAGACAGATGGGCTTGTTGGAAGTGAGCGAGGAGGTGCTACTTTCAGAGTACAAATGCAAACCAAGAAACCATGGCTGCTGATTACTCTAGAGCAATGGTTCCCAAACCTTTTTACGTCAAGGACCCCTAAACTGACACACAACACAAATTATACCAAGGACCCCTATTTCAGGGATTTCCCTGCCGTCATAAGGTTTAGGTGCAGCACCCGAGCCGTTTTGGGCAGCACCTGGGCCGAATGAACATGACTAAAAGACTTATCTCAGATCTGATGATTGTAGTCGGACTTCTTAAGCTTTAGGTTTGGTCTTTAAGCTTTTGGAGTCTTATGTATTTATTTATGATCTGCTCTAGCTTTTCCAACGTTTCAGACACAGATATGGTGATAGTAATGCTCCAAAGTGATGCAAAAAAAGAGACGTAAAACTACCCCAAAAGGGACACAAACCGGCTACAAAGAGACGCTAAATGACCACAGAGACCCAAAACAACGCCAAAGGCAACAAAAATGACCAAAAAGAGACACAACATGACTAAAAAGAGACGCAAAAACCCACAAAGAGACATCAAATGTATGGGGAAATTCCATGTTTAAAAAAAAAAATAAAAATAAACGTCACATTTTCTTGGGAAGACCCAGGACTAGGTGGAGGGATTATATCTCTACCCTGGCCTGGGAACGCCTTGGGATCCCCCAGTCAGAGCTGGTTAATGTGGCTCGGGAAAGGGAGGTTTGGGGTCCCCTACTGGAGCTGTTGCCCCCGCAACCTGACCTCGGATAAGCGGATGAAGATGGATGGATGGATGGGTCACATTTTCTAGAGGAAGGACGTCTGTGTTGTATTGTATTGTGATTATATCGTATTGTATTGTGACTGTTTTTAAAAGGTACCTGGCTGCGAAGACAACTTAATTTTCCCGCTGGGCATTAATAAAGTCATCCATCTATCCATCCATAAGTCTTCCACAAACCGATGGAAAATAAATATATAAATATGAATTTGTCCTAGGGTCCCCCATCTGATAGGATTTTTGCTTTTAGATGTTTTATTACAGATGAAACCCATAAACAAAATAGACATTCTGTCATTATGTTACTTATGGATAAAATCTGAAGACTTCTCTTTTCATGCTGCGTTTTTTTAAATCAAGTAATTTCTTACACTGCACTTTTATTATTGTATTTATTTACCTGTCTTATTCTATTTTATTTGTTTTTGTATTCTCTTTAATTAATGTTTTTAATTGTTTTTAACTGCTTTTTAATGTTTTTTGTAAAGCACGTTGCTGAAATGTGTTATTTAAATAAGACTGCCTTGCCTTATAGTGAAAATAAATGATTCCCCTTTTTTGGCTTCAGAAGGGACCTCCAGCCCGGAGACTATCTCGCTAACAGGCAGTAATCCTGTCCTTTCACAGTCAGTCAATTAGCTATTCAATCAATCATTCAGCCAGCTGTCCATCCAAACACATTTTCTCACACACAGTTGGTGTGTACATGTGTCCAGCTTCATCCTGTCTAGCTTTGGTTGTTGTAGGGCTGCTCGATTATGGGGAAAAAAATCATTATCGCAATTATTTTGAAATCACAATTGTTTAACACTATTACTCATTGTCTTCTGGAAAGATGTTGCAATTATTGAACTTAAAAAATAGTGAAACAGTTAAACAAATCAACCAGGGAAAACACCTAGAACTGTGAAATTTCTCTTAATACTTTTCCCGTTTGGACATTTTTTTCTTCATTAAAGCTTTAGTGCGTAACTTTTTGATATTAATGAACGTCCGTTACATTCGAGTGAAGATAATGACCTCTTCTGAAGAGTCCATCATGTTTTTTTTAATCCTCCGTGTCCTCCTTGGCTACTAGCAACTGTGTGGAGGAGGGGGAGGGGGCTGTGCACGATCATGGAAGGCTTTTATCAGTTTTGTTGTCATTACTTAGAATTCCTCATGGGGGCGGCAGAAGCTACTCACTATAGCTTTAAGAACACAGGACAACAAACCAGCAAAATAATCGTTTTTCTCAATTATTCTGTTTTTGTGATCATTAGGAGCCAAAATCGTAATCACGATTAAACTTTCGATACATTGCAGCCCTAGGTTGTTTGAATGAATGTCAACACGCTGTTTTAGTGCAACTAAAGAAAGAAAATCAAACCAGTATAACCTTTCAAAACAACTTGACTGCTCAAAGAAAGACCTTGCTGTTTTATACAGTAGCAAGTAATTATGTTAATCATAAACATAAAAACCCAGCAGGTACAGGAGCTCAGTGCTGTCACGGCCTTTTAGGTGCCGAGTTATGAAAATAATCCATTTTGTCGCTTGTTTTTTTATGAGCGAGAAATTTATTTGTACAAATATTTGCAACTTAATCACTGCCCAGTTACTACAGCTTATGAATGAATGAAAAACTGTAACCTTGACGCATGAGAAAATTATAACAACGAAGCCCATTTTCTTTCTAGTATTTGTGGTTTTTTTGGGGGGTTTTTTAACTGAGAAACCTCTACGATGAGTGTGTGGACTGTATATTTTAACACTGCGCTGCATAGTACCGTGACAAAATTTACAACTTACCCCTGTCCTGTACATCTGAGGAATGTAAACAGACACCTACAGTCAACTATCAAGCAAGGTCCAGGGACATGTATGCATGTATTGAAAAAAAGCAACAAAAACATTGAAAAAATGGTCGAAAAAAAACCTCCAAAAAGAAGCAACAAAAACATTGAAAAAATAAATGTCCAGAAAGATGACAAAACCATATTTTTAAGTTGACAAAAACTCCAAAATAATCAAGAAAAACGTAAAAAAAATAAATAAAAAAAAAAGCATCAAAAATGTCGGGAAAAGCGACAAAAACATTGAGAACCCAACAAAAACGTCCAGAAACAAAGCAACAAAACTTTGGAAAAAGCCCACTTTTTATTCGCGCCTTTGCATAAACTATAAAGTGGCAGGGGAAGGGTATCTTGTCTTTTACCAAAAAAAAAAAAAAATTCACAAGTCTTTCATTCAGGACAATTAGATGACTGTAATGTTTGTATAGAGCTCAACAGTCCCGCCCCTCCTCCGAAAGACCTTGGGTTCCCGAAGTAAATTTCCCATTCATTTCTCTCATTGACGTCTGGAGAAATCTGTATATAAAGAGTTTCAGACCATGCCTTAGGCTAACCAGCTACGATGTGACTCATAAGCATACAACGTATCATTTTGAGTGAAAACAACTAACAGAAAATCCAAAAAAAGTCAATGGTACAAGACTGTGTACATATTTTCATTTCAGAGCGAAAGTTTAGCTAATTCGGCTAACCGCTAGCTGAGACAGCATATAATAAGTTTAAAAGACCCTCAAAATAAAACCTGAAAATAACCGTTAAAATATATAACAGCTGTCACGTCAGCTGTAGCCGGCTTTTCCCAGTGTTTAGTTTGAGTTAAAGATTATTTTAGACTGAATCAAGCTGTCAGCTAGCGGTTAGCCAAATTAGCTGTTAGCTAAACTAACGTTAGCTTCCCGGTGTAGGCTAACGGCAGAAGCGTGGAACAGATCGTGATTTGTGCAGTGTCGTAAATCCTCGTAAAACGGGATTATCATCTTGCGCATGCGCATGACGGATCGTGCAGGCAGCACAGATCGGGTACTGACACCCCCCCCTCCTCACCAGCATGAGTTCCACCAATCAGAGGCATCACTGTGGGATTGTGGGATTGTTCAGGATTGTCGGTAATGAAGTACTTATCCAAGACATCGCGAATAAAAGACATTTATCTCAAAACAAGGTTGGTGCCCCAGGAACTTTTGGCGTCTATATGAGCATATACAATCGCTTAGTCACGTCGTAGCTGGTTTTAAGTCTACCATCGACGGTTACGATTTTATGGCTTATACTCATATTGCCAAAGGAGAAATTGCATTGTACTTTTACTTCCAGAGCCAGCTGTGGCTGGGACTGTTGAGCTCTATTGATGAGGTCAATTTAGTTACCATGCTGTTGCCTTTTCTGGTATTATACTGAATGTTCAGGTCATTTTCTGTAGCTATAAAGATGAGTTTGTTTTCTTGTAGTGTTTACTGTCAGACAGGTCAGAGAAAGACGTTGCTCAACAAAGCAAGACGTTTAACAATAGCGCTCTTCTGAAATCATTTGTGAACATACAAGGCCAAAGTCTTTAAAGTCTTGCAGAAACCTTTTTTCCCACAATCAGACAAGAAGTGTCTGACAGAGGAGGAAGTAATTGACTAATCTTCACCATGTCAAGGCTTCTCTCAAACAAGGTTCCTCTTCTTCTCTATTACACCAGGAAGATCCACTTCTCTTTTCTCTTCTGTTTCGCCTTTCACCCTCTTGGGTTGTTTCTTTTCAGCTTCATTTTGAAGCAGAAAAAGCCTCTTACAGCCAGCCAGACGACTAATAAGGAGCGGCTCCTGACAGCCAATCCCCCATAATGCCTTAGCACACTGCATTATAGGCAAAATAATCCCCAACACACACACACACACACACACACACACACTCTCAAAAACTCCTGAAAAGGCTAGGAAAGGAGAGAGAGAGAGAGAGAGGGAGAGAGAGAGAGAGAGAGAGAGAGAGAGAGAGAGAGAGAGGGAGAGAGAGAGAGAGAGAGAGAGAGAGAGCAGAAATCTCACTACTGTTCCTAAAACAGACATCATCATTCCTCTTCTTTTTAGCAGAAAATGATTGATGTGCGTAAGCACACACAAACACACCGCCAGCCAACTGGAACAGCGTTATTCAGAGAAGGTGGGGAGGTATGTACTAACGCCTCGGTCTGTCTACAATGTGTGTATAGAAAGATAAGGTAAGAGACAGCAGAGAAACACATCACATCATCGTGAGTAACACAGGCTTACGCTAACATATACATTATTCGCCACAAAAAGATACAGTATCACAGCATCCGTTCTGCTCAAAATGCTCCCGTATAGCTCAGTTGGCGCCCATATATAGAGGTTTACTCCTCGACGCAGCGGACCCGGGTTCGACTCCGACCTGCGGCCCTTTGCTGCATGTCACTCCCCCTCTCTCTCCCCTTTCATGGCTTCAGCTTTCCTGTCAAAATAAAGGCTGAAAATGCCCCCAAAAAATATATATTAAAAAAAAATAATAATGATGATTTAAAATGTTTCGTAGGTTGAGAGTTACTTCACCTGATCATCCAAAAAAGTCATGAAAGGCACTAAAAAAAAGAAATTTAGGCAGTGTTGTCAGCTAGAGAGGTAACTAACTAAATTCATTGTTTTCAACTAACAAGTAAAATTGCACCCTTAGGTGTCAGTACACTCCATTTACACACGGGCGTAGAGTCAACGCAGAATTATAAATCAAGCTTAACGGGAAGAGTATCATCAATATGCATTGTATATCTGTTCATCCATCCTGAGGATGAGATGAGAGAGGGGAAACTGTGTCAGTGAGCCTTGTATTTCATCAACAATTGGTGCTCTGATCATCTGCTTAAACATTCATGAGTGTCTTTAAGCTGCCCAGACTCGGAGCCAAAGCGTTCCACTGAATTTAACACAGACTGAGCAACAAAACTGACTCATATACTGGTTGTATAAACCATAAGGGAACCGCTCTTTGTACAGGTTACTGCTGAGTGTACAGGTGTATTCAGGTGAAAGCTCTCATTCCTTATTGATTTGATTGGTTAAATCCACTTTAGCCCTGACGGGAGAGAGCCGATAGTTAATTTAAGCTAGGGTGCAACGAGCCCTTTGTGCTAGTTACTAACAAATATGAATAATCTTATATATTATCTTTACAGAAGGATTTAAATCATTTAAATCATTCACAAACTACATAGGAGAAGCACAGCTGAATAAAAGACCAGGAGATCAACAAAGTTATTAGTACATATAATCTGAAAACCATCAACATATGTTTGAATGTTTCACTGGATAAATAAAAACGTTAAACTGATGGCGGCGTTACGTTGAAAAGTCAGCCCATCACCATAGTAACACGGTTTATCTACTGGGCACCATAACTGTCTTCGTAACATTTCTTGACAATCCATCCAACGCTTGTTGAGATATTTCACTTAAATAATAAAAAGTGTCAACCTCATGGTGGCGCAAGATGAAAAGTCAGGGGGGGGGGCACCAAAGTGAGTAGGATTCATCGTCGGAGGACCGTGAATGTCTGTACAATATGTCATGACAATCAAGCAGACAGTTGTTTAGATTTCAGTCCAGACCAAACATTGCCATCCCTTAAGCCACTAAAAAATGGAAAGTTAGCGAACCAAGTATTACTGCAGGTGTCATTCAAACATGTGATATGACAGATCAGTAGAGTTGGGTACTGAGACCCGGTACTAATACGGCACCGGTGTGTTAACGACCGGTATCTACCAGACCGAATAGTAATACGGATTTCGGTGCCTCATTTCCTCACCGGAAAAAAACCAAACGATACCCAACCCTACAGATGGGACTGTGAAATTTCTATTGACCGCTGATTATACTGCACCCTCGTCCTTTATACCCTATCAATGATTTGTGATTTGATTTGTCAGTGAAATGTTTGTATTGTGTATTGTAGTACGTAGTGCATAATTGCTCTACATTTCTGATTCATACCAAATACACAAAAGCATAACCGGATAGCCTACATCTATATTTTTTGTACACACAGGATTTAAAAAGGATCCTATATGCGAGTACTCCCTGTGATGAATTAAATGTGTTGAATGTTGTATCCTGTTGTGTATAATGAGTATTTCTTCTGTGTCGGCCTTTCAGACTTAACTTCCCTGGGGGGATGCATTGCACGGTGGTTGCATTGCTCGCTTAGACAATTACTGTAAGCAGCATGGCATTACAGCGGTTTTCTAAATCTGAAATACGGTTTTCCTTCAGGCTGTTGACCCGTGTGCATTGTTTATATAAAAAGAAGTAAAGCTTTGGGTCACAAGGTTTTAAATTCATGACTGCCTTTAAGAGCCCCGAGGTAAATGTGCCTATGAAATCTGATAAAGGCTCAACTCAAACATGCCGCTCCACTAAATATGTTTTAGTGCCAAGTTTTATTTTTAAAAAATGCAAATGTTCTAGAGCAACACAATTAAAGCATTTGGCATACAGACAGAACACTGGATACATCTTTGGTAGACTGGGGAGTAAAAGTAAAAAATATATCCGGGACCTTAAATGCTTTAGTCAGACGCCTGAAGGCAGTCTTGGAAGTCGAGTTATCAGCCTTGTTTTATTTTTAGTTAACTTTATTTGCTCCACCTAATGTATTAGTTCTCCATTGGGTAATACAGTAATTGTCTCATAGTGCGTCCTATTCCTCCTTTTTTCTGCCTGTCTTGAGTCACCATTTGACTTTGTCTCAAACATTATTCGACCCCTCTCTCTTCCCCTCCCTCCCTCCCCCCCCATCTTTTTCATCCCTCCCTCTATTCTCCCTCTACTCTCTGTATTTTGTCCTAATTGAAGGCTGAAAAGAGTTCTATATTCTGGCAGCGTCAGATGATGAAAGGCCTTTGATCACTGTTTACCCCCGCAGGTGGTACACAGCGGGAGCAACATGAGATACATTTATATCTTATGTTTTTCCTCTCTTCGTGTCTCTCCAGTCTTTCTTCCCCGTCCCTACTGTACATTGTCCCACAGCCTAAGAAGACATGAAACCCAAAGTAAATTGGACTGTGGGATGACATGCACTTATTGTGATCCGTTGTTTGTGAAGTGGGCCTGTAAATAGTGGAAGGATAATGTTTCGACATCCTGTCCTCTGGCAGTTTGTTTCTGCACCATTTCCCACGAAGGCGGTGGTGAAATCTCACCACACGATAAGCTGGGTGACGAAACAAAGCATTTGTTTCTTTGTATTTTTCCTTCTCGGGCAAACAGGTCATGGTGGCATGTTTACTCAGCAGAGTCACGGTCGGGGGCAGATGGCTAGTCTGCCAGGTGGAGGGTCGAGCAGAGGTTCGTGTAGTCATTAAAAGCCTCTGTCCATCCAGCTGTAGCATCACGTGTGGTTCTGAGTGCTCCAAATGTCAATCGTGACACTGCTGACATATCAAAGAAGCAGGCCATGGACAGTGTTTAACAGTGGGACAAATACATCTTTGTGCAGACAAACAAAAAAAGACAAAGATAGGAAACAACTGCTTGACACACCTTAAATTGGATGTTTTTTCCTATTAAACAATTTTAGTATTTTACATGTAATCTTGCATGCATTTGTCATATTTTGATATATTGATGTCAAGGTTATTTCACTTGTATGTCATTTTATCGGTTATATTATGACATATACATATCATCATAATGATGTAACACAATGGATAAAATAACCAGACAAGACTGCCTGTTTTTTATTTCATACAATTCATATTTTGCAGATCAAAATATTTCATCACACTGATGCAAACTTCATGTTAATATTCAAAATGGCCATAAATCTGTCCTGTTCATCATTGATTTGCAACTAGAGCTGACTTGATAAGTCAATTAATCAAGTAGCCATAGAGTACAAATGAATTGGCAACTGTTTTGACATTCTATTAATCTTTCAGTTGTGTCATATATAGTTAACTGAATATGATGGAGGTTTGGACTGTTGGTCGGACAAAACAATCAATTTGAAGGCTTTCCATTTGGCTTTTCTTATTCTTTTACATTTTATAAGGGTTAATTGTTTAGACAAAACAAAGAACATCCTATAGTTGAAGTCCTATTTGCAAAACCTTGCCCATAAGTGCCCGATACATCCATAAAAGTTACGTTAAATCCTGGTATATATCAACATATCTCCCACCACTAATTCCAGCCAAGTTGCATTGCAATATTTTATATTTATCTTGGTACAGCCATCAATCAATTGTGACATTAGTAATAGGGTATTTCAGTAGGGATGGTCGATTGCTTGATTAGGAGTCTAAAGGCTGTGAAGATGCAGGCTCACCATTAGGGCCCATGTCGATGTGGATACTGTTGATCAGTGGTTCTCAAGCTTTTTTCAATAATCTACCCCCTTTGAACAGTTTTTTTAAGCCATGTACCCCCTAACCAGCGCAAATCATTTTTGGTAGAAAAAGAAAAGTCTATATAAAGAGGAAGAATACAGCGATGTCAGCGATAGATTTACTAAACAACAGCCTTGGACCTGGAAAAAACATTAAAATGCTGATAGTAAAAGGCGACAAAAACGTAAAAATAAAACCGACAAAACCGACAAAAAAAAAAGATGGTAGAAAGAAGGAAGTAAGGCAAGAATAGGTGGAAAATAGTAATAAAAAACGCAGTAGAAAGAAGGAAGGCAACATTAGGGCGACAAAAGTGACAACAAATTCAATAAGTGACAAACTTCGAAAAAAGTGACAAAAACTTTGAAGAAAAAGACAGTAGAAGTAACTATAGCCTTGTAACTGAAAAACATTTTGCAAAAAATGTCATGTACCCCCTGCAGTCCTCCAAAGAACCCCTAGGGGTACATGTACCCCCATTTCAGAAACACTGCTGTAGATGACTAACTTTCTTGACAGTTGGATGCTCCAAATAATGTATAAATTAACTGCTGACCAGCTGACTGTCCCAGATAGAAGAAGTGCCAGGAAAAACAACTTTCTGACTCATTTAAAGATTGGGTGTCCAGCTGCTTGACTTACTAATTGAAGTAATGTCTTACAGACTAACTGGCGTGCTGACTAACTGGTTGGCATGACACACACACACACACACACACACACACACACACACACACACACACACACACACACACACACTCTTTCTGACTGTCATGAAGGCAGACGGGTGAGACGTCTAAGAATAGATAAAAGGAAGGACAGTATTCTGGGAACACACACAAACACACACAGACAAAGTGTGACGAATGCCTGGCAGATAAGTTGCATGTGCCTTACGCTGCCATAAACACATTACCACAAAAGCACGCAAACACACTGCCTTTGATGTTCAACGACATCATTTCTCAGCTCTTTCATATTGCCACATATGGTAATTCACGTGTTAGCACTGGCCACTTCAAAGCTATGTAAACTACCTTCATACAAATCATCTCCCTTGACCGCCTAATGCCATTTCCTCCACGTGGCTCATCCCATGATGAGGAAAATTCACAGATTATCCATAGCTTTATCCAATAAGGCCAAAGGTCAAAACACCAACACTAGGGTTGGGTATCGTTTTTTATTTTTTCGATTCCGGTGCTAAATCGATACTTTTAAAACGGTGCCGGTGCCTAAACGGTGCCTGAACCGGTACTTTTCAATAAAGTTAAAAAAAAAAAAAGAAGAAAAAAAATAAGGGTAGTAAACAACAGTCATTGACTTGTTTATTGCTAAGGCCATGGTCAAAATTAAAGATTTAATAATAATGTAATAACAATAACTTATTTCACCAGTATATTGCTGTTGAACCCCAGATGGGAAAAGGGTATTTTACAATTACTGTGAATGCACCACGAGGCTACCTGTTTTAAGTGAATGCACAGTCTGTGTTGTTTAATTCCGACAGTGGCAGCTGCAAGTGAATGCACCGTCTGTGTTGTTTAATTCCGAACAATGGCAGCTGCAAGTGAACGCACCGTCTGTGTCGTTTAATTCCAAGGGGGTAAGCTTCGCTTCAGAACTCGAACCTCCGATGGCGCCATTTTGTTGCTACAAAGGTATCACCTCCTGTTAGCATTCCACTGACCACCTTTTTTTTTTTACGTCACTTGACTGCGAATAACTTTACATCTGAAACGTTTAAAGACTATTTGTCCATTGTTTAGTTCTAAAGAAACACGACAATGTATAAAAGGCTCCATTACCTTGTACCTCACGTTATGGCTTCGTAGCAAAAGTTTTTGTAAAAATAGGTTAACGATTGTGTCATAACCAAGTGACTTACTGTCGCACAGTAGAGGAATTACCGTATAGTACAGGAGACGCTTGCAGGCAGTTTCGACTTACATTAGCTGTTTAGGTTTAATTGCTAATGTTAACTAGCATGTTAGTTAGCAATAATTAGCCTGTTCTTATGTTATTTCCTTACATATACCTACACTCTCCGTCTCTGTAAGATTGGGAATGATTGAGATTTCTCTTGGCACAGCTACCAGAAGACTTCCAACTTTCAGACAGGTTGCTCACGTCACATTTACGTTGTCTCCGTCAGTTGGAGGCTGCGCAGTAAAGCAAGGTATCACCGGAAAAGTGCTTCTAATATCCTTCACTGGTCTCCGTCCAGAGCAACGGGGTCTATTGGTCCATTATATACTGTCTATGTTTAATTCCGACAACGGAAGCTGCGAGTGAACGCACCGTCTGTGTTGTTTAATTCCGACCATATAAACATACTGTATATCTATGAATTGCGACAACGGCAGCTACTGCGCTGCAGAGCAGACTGTTACATCCCGCTGTTGAAGTCCTCCACAGTGAAATACAGTCAGACTTTACACTGTTTAACGTTAGCTGTCAGCATTTTACCGCTGTTTAATCCAGCTGCTAGCTAAAGGTAGGCTAACGTTACATGCTGTCAGGTGTAGTGTAAAGTCAAGCACCGAAATGAGGCACCGAAACTTTCGTTCTTATTCGGTCTCGTTACTACCGTTTACGTCGGCACCGGTTCCCTATTGGAACCGAGTTTCGGTACCCAACCCTAACCAACACCACCAACACCATAGTCTATATCCACGACGTTCCACTTCCGGGATTGCTCGGTACCGCAGGAAATTCCACCAGATCTTTTCGCTGATGTCCGTTTCCTTCTGCTTTCTTTGTGTTGTAATTTTAAATGGGTAACTGCTCCTCAGAGCTCTGCAGGGTAAAGTGAGACAGCCAGATAGGCGTTCTGTTCAATCTGAGTTTTGTGTTGCACGACTAAAACAACTTTTGAACGTACACGTTCCACCAAAACAAGTTCCTTCCCGAGGCTGTTTTGCAGCGGCTCCGTGCGGAGCTTAGCACCGCCCATGACGATTGTGTGATTGGTTTAAAGAAATGCCAATGAACCTGAGCACGTTTTTCTCCCATCCCAGAATGCTAACCAGGCCCTCCTCTGCAGCGCTGTGGAGGAAGGTCTGGCAAAGCGAGACTACCAACACGAAGACATGGTGGCATGTAACCGACACTCCTGTGTGCCCCTGTGTGTTATGTATGGAAGAGAAGTGCAGGGAAAAGACACAGACAGACAGATTTATGACATAATTAAAAAGGTACCAGACTACATACATACATACAATTAATGTGGAGGAATAAAAATTAAGCCAAAATCTCATTTCCATTATAGTCCAGAATAGTCTATTCTCTCGAACAGTGTAACAAAACTCCATAAAAAAATAAATGAAGGTGCACTTTTTCATTAATAGTAAAATGTTCTTCTTGTATTTAGCCAAAATACATTTGTATAAACAATAGCAAACAATGGCTGCAGTTACATGAGCCAAATGTTCTCTTTCCAAATGTAATTAATCCTACTGGGGATTTCCAATGAAGCCATGCACAGTACATGAGCACTGAATAAACTGACTGGGAAATGCTGCAGGAGCAGAGGGGGACATGGGTGGAAAATATTCTTTCAATATTTTTCTTCTTATCCAAAGTGTAAATTTCCTATTCCAGAGCTTCTCTCCCCAGGATCTTCGTAAAAGGAATAGTTCGAGATTTTTGGGAACAGTCCAATTGCCGTCACTGTGAGAAAAGAAATAGTCCAGTACATAACCCCCTGTAAAACCACAACCACAAACCACTGATTAAACAAATACAGCTTGTGAATTTGTGAGCTTCAGAGGTGTTGGTGGGCTGATTTTTATTTATTTTTGGACAGAGCCAGGCTAGCGGTTTCCCCCGTGTTTCCAATCTTTATGCTAAGCTAAGATGACTTGGTTGCTGGCTGTGGCTTCACATCTATCGTACAGCGGCATCTATCTCTTCATCTAACTCTCTGCAAGAAAGTCAGTTATTTTGAGGTGCAGTTTGCTGCTCGACTGCACACATTCAAACAGGTCCAACAGCTGTTACAACAGCTTTAAGAGCAACCGGACAAATGTAGTCCAGACTAAAACAGAAGTCGTTTTGCAGAGCACCAAGGCTCAGTGACTCATCAGTGACCATCATACAGAAAAAAACTAAACCGAAATGTCTGAAGGATAGCTAACAGCGTCCCCACATGTCAAATATAAAAGGTTTATCTTTTGCAAACATTAATATTAGACTTGTTTAGAATACTTCAGTCAGTGTTCACCAGAATAAACTAAAAGATGTAAGTGTTTCTGCAGCTGAAGATTGATCAGCGCACCTCTAAACATCCCCAAACGTCTCACTCATCTCTTGAATTTGTGCTGAATAAATAATGAAACGTCATGACTTCATGCTGAAACTCTGCAGCACATATTATGAGAGTCACAAGATAATAGAACATATCTGTGGGTTGTACAAAATTCTTCATCTAATGTCAGCCTTTACTCCAGAGTGCATAAATTAGAAAAGGGTTCCGACATGATGCACAATGTACCAAATCCATCCCTTCACCAGTGTACTGCTGTTTTTTTTTTGACTGAGGCAACAGATGTATCAGAACAAACTACTCGTGCGGTTCTAAATTGGACAGGGCCAACCAGCTGTGGCACTCCCCATGATGCACAATCTCCTGGAAACCTCACCTAACCCAAGACGGTTTCCCCCGGGGAAAACACAGAGAGGAAGAGAGCCTCTATAAATGACAATAAAAGGGAAAGAGTGGTGAGACTTCCCTTGGTAATGTACGTGCCTTACAGTACGTGTAGCTCAAGTGGGCGTTTAAAAGAATATGATAAGATTTAAAAAAAATGAATATAATGATGCGGACAAATTATCATCTGTCAAATGGATTGTAATAGGATTATACTGTCCCATCCCTTTTTCAAATGCGATGAATTTCCTTCCCAAATCGGTCAGTTTATTCTGTTTTAATGTGTTTACACAATGCATATTTAATCTCATTGCACTCATGAAATGCTATATGCAAAACTAATATGAGCCCTTCTTTTCACATGTTTTAGTGAGCACAGATTAGGGTTGGACGATTAATCGAAAATGTATAGACATCGAAATTCTGACGCTGTTATCGACGTATTTTTCCCATGACGATAATTCCAATAATTTTTATGAAACTGAAATGTGACTTTTTTCACAAGACATTTTCATTTCAAGCAATGTGTGCTTTCATTTCAATGTTATACATTTTCAATAAATAGCCATAATAGTTCCAGCTTTGTGTGTTTCCTTCAATTATTTTAGAAATCACAAAAATAAGCACTTTTTTATTAGAAAAATATCTCACCTTCAATATTTGAGCCTATTTACAGTACAAACCTTGCCAATGTAAAAAAAAACGAATCACAAAAAAGTTAAAATGTGCAATTAATCGTGATTTGGATTTTAGGTCATATCATGCAGCCCTAGTACAGATTTATTTTTCAAATGAAGGTAAATGGATAAAGATGTAGAGTGAAAACTAAAGTATGAAAAACAACCAGGCAGGTATATGACCTTATCGCCATATTACTCTTAGGATGAGTCAAAAATCAACAAATATTCAATTGCTGACATGGATTTTGGAGATTCTAGATGCACAAACTGTTGCTTTACTTTGCCAGTTCCCCAAACAAGTCATTCAGACACAAACAAGTTCAAATGATTGATTTGACCTCCAAATGCAGATCATTTTGGTCGACACACATTCACAGTCAGAGCCACAGACAAGCAATGACAGATGCCACACATTCCTGACAGTGACATTTGTGTTTGTTTGTGTGTTTGTATGTGTGTGTGTGTGTGTGTGTGTGTGTGTGTGTGTGTGTGTGTGTGTGTGTGTGTGTGTGTGTGTGTGTGTGTGTGTGTGTGTTTGGTCTCTGGCCAGTTTTCATCACTATCAACAGCAGCTGCCAGTCACACCAGGGTGTCAGGCTGCTGCTGGCATTTACACATACACACTCATATACACACACACGCACGCACAATGCCCAAAAATCAATACTGTTTCTCCTCCCCTTACCCCACTTCCCCTCTGCACATGCTACAACACCACAGGGATATGCAAACGCATTGTTGCATATGCAAAATTGTCTTGATCCCGTACTGACATGAGCTTAAATGCTGCTGTGTATGATATCAATACCATGTTGAGGCTGTTACCAGACAATAATGTGGCCAGCCTGGACAAGCTAGCATACCCCAGACCGTGTGTAGCTATATAAGAATTTAGCTTTGAAAATTAGCAAAACATAACCTCTAATATAATCCCTCACTCTCTTTGTGTCCTGTCCTGTTTGTGTTTATACGCTTTAGCTAGCCTAAATGACATTCTGACATTATTTAAAATAATCATGAGGGCTAGCAACATTCATAACAAATACAAACACCAAAATATCTCATTTGACCAGTATCCTGTTCAAGCATCCTCCCAGCTCCCCACTCACCGATAGGAGGTCTGTTTTCTGAACGCCAGTCCTCTTAATTTCTCTTCCAGTGTCTCCTGCTCCATGTCGGGCAGACTGCTGAACGTATCGCTGCAGCAGCCAGTTTCTTCCGAGCCGGCTCCGGACTCCGAGTCACCCCCGTCGGCTCCAAGAGGTGCCAGGCGCCCGCTAAAGCCCCCTGCAGCCAGGCTAGTTCGATCCTTCACTTGGGGGTCCATGCTGGTCGGTCCTTGCTGTCTCGCCCCGCTCTGGACCCCCCCTCTCTCTCCCGGCTTGTGAGGGGGCACAGGTGCCGGTGGTGGAGAGGAAGATTGAACGGTTTTGGGGGGAGTAAATACGACAGCGTTAACGTTTCTGAGCGACTTGAGCGTTGTGATTTCTGACCGTTGACCGCTTTTATATATTACAGCCAGGCACGGCAGCACGCGCAGCCGCCTGGACAACAGACCGAACTGCACTCACGAGCTCCAAACCAACTGGAAGCGACCTACGTCAAGCTAACAACGTCAGGCAGGAGGGGCAGCGTCTTAACCTTCAAAATAAAGCTTTTCCCCAAATTACTCCATTTAACTACTAGAAGACAGACAGAGCGAAAATAATGTATATGCCTACATGTGTACTGGTATCTACTGGTTAAAAAGGGTTATGTCTGAAAATAATAATTTTCATGACATAAAAGCAGTTATCCATTGCTATCTATCTATCTATCTGTCTGTCTGTCTGTCTATCTATATTATGACATACGTTTTTATTTTATTTTAGATATTTGTTAGATTCGTTCGGGAGCTAGTCATCTAAGAATTTCACTATACTGTGTATATTTTTTTTTATATGATATAGTATCTATATTGGGCATCAGTTTATTTGTATTTCATGAATGTTTACACTTTATTCATCTGCTTATCTTATGTCAACACAAAATTATGATGAATAAGAAATCACTTCATCATTTTATCATTCTTTAACGTCCCCACTGATATAATTTGTGCACAAATGTTATTTAAACATTCTCTAATTTGATAACTACATATCTTTTCTACACAGTCAAAAATACAGGTTTACAAAAGGTTGAGTTACAACTAAAGACTTTGGATTTATTTTGTGAGAATTTCTTTTGCAAAATCTTTCAGATCAGAATTTGATCCAATAAATAAGTGATTTAATTATGTCTAAAATCAATCAAAAACGATTTTCCATAATGTCAAGCCAGTAAACTCTTCGAAATGCATTATGCTGTATAAATATAGTAGATTTATTGGTAATCAGTGCTTTCTGATCACGATGGGTGCACTATTAGTTATCTTAAAAAGGCTTTTATTTTTCAAATAGATGACCGGAAGTCGGGTATTTGATCCTTTGTGTGACATGACAGGTTTTAAAAACTGCAAAAGCACGATCTGCTGTGAGGGCGGCGACAATTAACACGTCGAGTGTGTGCGGACTACAACTAACTGCAGCACCCATCCATCTATAAGCTTATCCGTCTGTGTCCGTCCATCCATCCATCTGGCCCATGGGATGAGCAGCATGGCATTGTGGGATATTCCCTCACCTCCTCCTTTCTGCAGCATCATCAGTCAGAAAGTAGGGCAGAGGGTGAACGTACACGCACAAACACATGCATCCTCTCAGTATCTCACTCTCACACACTAATCACACACACACACACACACACACACACACACACACACACACACAGGCTGCGTTGTGATGATAGTATTCTCACATTGCCTTTCATTAAGTGTGAGCTCATTCTTTGCAGCAGCAGTAGGTCTTCCTGTCAAACATCAGGACACATCTGTCCTCCTGCTCCACTTCACTGCACTGAGCCATCTGTTTTATAAAGTCATCACTGACCTGAGATGAATTGTTTGACCTTCACATACCTTTTTCTGCGGGGAGCATCTGTAATCTCTGCATTTATCAACCATGAGTAATTTAACAAAGCACACATTTCAAATGACAGGCTTGGATGCAGTCATTCTAGTTGTCATAACTTCACTTTGGTTGAATGTATTTATCATTGTTACAACCCTTTTGGTCAACATCATTTTGACTTAATATGTCAACATTTGGACTTTGTATCTCATATTTTTGACTAAATAAATCAACATTTGGACTTTGTATCTCATATTTTTGACTAAATAAATCAACATTTTGACTTTGTATCTCATAATTCTGACCCACTAAATCAACATTTTGATTTTGTATCTCATATTTCTGACTGAACAAGTCAACAGTTTGACTTTGTATCTCTTAATGTTGTCTTAGTAATTAAAATATTTAATTTAGCATCTCATCATTTTGACTTATAGCTCATAATTGTGAGGCAGAAATGTGCTTCAATTGACCTCTCCAGAAGAGGAAGGAGGGTCAAGAAAAAAAAACACCATTTAAGAAAAAGAAGAAAAAGCCATCTTTAAATTTGATGAGACCAGACTCTCATATATGTTCACAAAGACAGAACACAATGCAACTTTTTCTATACGCCCCTATTAAAAGATTTTTTCATGTCTTAACTAACTAGGTGTTTGCATGAAAACTCCTGCAATCCTGTGAAATCAGATCACAGCTCCGTGATACAAATGTTTCATCACACAGTTTAGGAAGCCTGTTCTGTTATCGATTTTATTACAAACACGAAGCACCATAACTGGAGCGGTAATGGAATGTATTGTTGCTGCGTTACTATGAGACTGGACTGTTATGAAGTTGTGGGACTGTGTATTGTCTGTATCTGTCTTGGTACTGTCCTGTCCTGGTACTTGGTAGAGCAATTCGCACAACTAATTATGAGGCGCTGCTGCTGATCTATTTCAGGAACCTTGTCATGATGGAGGAGATATAAACTCCTCTGTAGGCCATTGTGTTAACCCTGAGACGCCTGTCTGTCCTAATGGAGTTTTGGCCTTAACTTAATTTAAAGTTGCACAGAAACTGCTTTGAAGCTAGCAACAACTATTTATCATCCGCTGAAGTAAACATTATATTTTAAGCAGTTGCTGCACTTATTTTGCACGTTTCTACTTAATGTAAAAAAGTAACTGTTTGCATTTAAAATAACTATAAAGAAACCAGCTCTTATGGAAACAATAAAACGAGTCTGCAGCCATGCTAGTAGCTTTACAAGGCTGTACTTAAAACATGTCAGTGCTTCGAGCTAAATGCTAATATGCTCACAATGACAACGCTAACATGTTGATGTTTTGGAGGTATAATGTTTACCATGTTCACCATCTTGGTTTAGCATGCTAGCATGCTAACATTGGCTAATTAGCACTGAATACAAAGTACAGCTGAGGCTGAATATCATTAGTTTTGCAGGTATTTGGTCATAAACCAAATGTTGACCTGATGATGACGCTAGAGATAAAGTTCTTATAATATATATACGTAATATTTCACTGTAAGCAAAAACATGACATCATGCACCGTTGTTATACCAAGATGTTTGTGCCTTGTCGCTCACCATTGTATTACCATTATATTACTTACCATGGCAAGTCTAATGGCATTATTATTTGTCCAATATGTAGGCCTAATACCAAAGGATCATGGTACTTTTTACAGTATCCCCAGCTCAAAAAATACTATAACAGCTTGTTTTTCTTGGCTTTCTGTCTTTTCTAATCAGGGGCGTCGGACTGGAGGGAAAAAGGGGACTTAGTACCCAGGGCCCTCATGTGAGGAGGGCCCAAAAAGATGGTAGAATGAATAGCTGTGGATGCGGGGAGGGGCCCATAGAAAATGCCTTTCTACAGGGCCCAGAATTTTGTTGAATTTTGCTACGCCCCTGTCTCTAATATTAACAATTGACCATAAACACAACACACACAATCACAGAAAATACACTTTTACTAAGGAAAATACTATATTCATTTGAAAGCAAAAAGACAGGAGTGGCTTTACAAAGAAGCAACATGGAAAATAAATCTGATTTGGGAGAAGAAAAACTCTCCACTGGCTGCTAGTTTAAACTAGAAGAGAATTTTCCATAAAAATGTTAGAATAAAATCAATATCTTGTGTTTCCTATGATCTCTACTGTTTATAGACTCAGCAGTGAGTGAAGAAAGTTGCTGTGGCTTGGAGCAAAGACTATCATCAATGCGTCCTTACATACAGATTTAACAATAAATCTTTGACAATCTAGCCACTGATTTATCTACAAAGCTTAAAATATGAGACCAGGATATACAAATATTGTTTTATAGTCTCTAAACAGCACTGGGATCTATTTCTGTTGACACTTTGACTCATCCTCACAGTGTGAGTCACAATTTCTTATGTCTCTGGGCTTAATTTACTTAATACTATTTAATTATTAACAAATGTGTTTGTATTTACAACATGGATGCACAGACCTGGAACACAAGAGGTCTGTAACATACATGAAATAACATGTTTCAATAAAGCTCAGAAATGTAAGAATCCATCCGTTATACACTTGAAGTAGACAAGTGAGACTTTTAAAGCCATGACCTGTAATTAACAAAGTAAACCCAACAGAAAGTCAGGACAAACTGTGAAGCTACATTTATAATTTATCAACAACATTGCATCCAAAATAAACTCTGAATGAATTATGGATTGGTTTATAAACTACAGATCCCAGACATATTTAGACTTGCTTATTTATTAACAACTTATATTTACAAAAATAGATACTTTTTTTCATGTCGGGGAAAAGTTATTTGGCAAATGCTGAAAAATAGCAAATAAAGACTCTTGGAACTGACAGTAAAAGTGATTAAGGCAAAAGCATCGCAGGATTAAAGGCCAAATACAGTTAGTGCAGAAAGTTCATTCTGTGGTTACATCACACTTTTTTTAAGACAAAGGCTGACATTTGGGGACATACGCCTTTTCACCTTTTTGCACAGAGTTAGACGAGAAGATCGATACCACTCATGTCTGTACAATAAATATGAAGCTACTGACAGCAGGCTCTTAGCTTAGCTTAGCATGGAAACAGCTAGCGTAGCTCTGTCTAAGGTAACAAGGTAACAAAACCTGTCTACCAGCACCTCTGAAGCTCACAAATGAATACCTCAAATCTCATTTGGAAATTTATGAATTTTAGAGGTGCTGGTGGGTGTTTTTTTGTTTTTTTTTTATCTTTGGACATATAAGAGCTGTTTCCCTATGTTTCCAGTATTTATGCTAAGCTAAGCCAACTGGTTGGTGGCTGTAGCTTCATTTTTTACCATACAAATTTGAGAGTGGTATCGATCTTCTCATCTAACTCTCCACAAGAAGCCAAATAAAGGATATATCCTAAAATGTCCAACTATTCTTAAAGGAGGTGTAGTTCTCAACTGCACACAAAAGCTATAAGAGCAACCTTACAAAAAAATAGTCCCCTCAAGATGCTTTTGACTCTTGACTCGCACCCAAGGTGCTCTCTTTTGCTTTTTATTTAACTGGATTCGGTATTAATTGTGAGAAAATAGCAGATTTGAGCTGCAGATTGATCAGCACACTATAAACATCCAAAATATGGTGTTTTTAAATCAACAAAGATTTTGAAACTTTTTTTTCAAATGAGTGCAGGAACCCCCAAGTTAAGCCCTCGATGTTTGAAATGTCAAGTCAGCTGTAGAAAATATATAACAATATAACAATAACAATATATAAAAGAGTACAATAAAATAGCAAAAGAAAACAAACAAAAAACAACATGAACACAAACAAGTATCAAAATGGGATGTATGCCTCACTGGAATGGAATAAAAACATTAGAAGAACTACAAAAAGCAATAACTTTAACAAAACAAACAAGGTTTCTATAAATACAAAGGTTCTCTTTCAGTGTCCTGTAAAAAGCCTCACGTGTCATATTTTAATAAACTTTCCACTGGAATAAATGCCACGCTGCATCATTAAATACATCTATTTGAATTTATCTCAACGTGATTCAAGCCGGGTCAATTAAGACAACAGATACAACTGATAAGTTGACTCATGTAAGAATAATTCAGTGCAACGTTACTTAAGAAACTAAGGCAACCAGTGCCTCTTTGAAATTATTATTATTATTATTATTATTATTATTATTGTTATTATTATTACTACTATTATTACTACTATTACAGTGTATCTGATTAAGCAGAGATGGAACAATCGGCAGTGGGAACTACTGTATGAGGTTTGCTCCAGGACACTGAACCATGCTCTACGGTGTCAAAGGTCATCATGGGGTGTAAGGGAGGTGGGGTCCCGGGATGGAGGGGCGTTTAGGGTGGGTGTTGACTTGAACCTCAGGAGGTCTCGTTGACCGTTCGCTCCAGCTCTATCACTTTACTGCTGCTCTCCTTCGTCCTCTGCTCCAGAGACCTGAGAGACAAGGATCAGAGGTGTGTTAGGACAACATGAAACAATATGTCACTTCCCACACTAAGATGACACAGAGCTAGATTTAAAGGAACACAGCGACTTATTGTGAATTTAGCTTATTCACCGTAACCCCCAGAGTAAGACAAGTCGATACATACCCTTCTCATCTCAGTGCGTGCTGTAACGCTGTCTGACGGCTCCAGCATTAGCTTAGCCTAGCACAGATCCTGCAGGTAACTGGTTCCAACTAGCCTACTGCTCCGAATTGTGACAAAAGTGACAAAATAACGCCAACATGTTCTTATTTACATGTTGTGATTTGTAGAGTCACAGCGTGTACAAAAAAAACCTAACATGAGACACAGCCATCTTCTAACAGTAAACAAACCGGGAACTATATTCTCAGACAGGCTTGCTGCGAGCATATCACTCCGCCCAAGTACTATATTCTTCCGCCTGAGAATATAGTTCCTGGTTTGTTTACGGTTAGAAGATGGCTGTGTCTCATGTTACGTTGTTTTTTGTACACGCTGTGACTCTACAAATCACAACATGTAAATAGGAACATGTTGGCGTTATTTTGTCATTTATTCGGAGCAGTAGGATTACTGGAACCATTCACCTGCCTGTTCTGTGATGGCCTGATGCCGCTGGAGATGTCAGACAGCTTTACAGCACGCACGGAGATGAGAAGGGTATGTATCGACTTGTCTAACTCTGGGGGTTACGGTGAATAAGCTATATTCCCAATAAGTCAGCGTGTTCCTTTAAATCAGCAAAGAATCTCTTTGTGTAGTGAGACCAGGGAAACAAATGTCATCCAGATTTTCATTATATCAAGGGCTTATTTAAACTACTTGTCAGAGTTTTATGGTTGGGAGTAATTTCACCCGAGGGTCCTTTGCACCATGACCTCGAGCCAAACAACCCCGCAGAAGCTTTTTTCACCTGGGTCGAACATTGGGAGAGTTAGCGTTATCAGCTGGTTAGCTTAGTGCAGGCGCTAATGGATCCAAGAGTGTATCTTGTAAGTTACCCCACTAATAATGCCCGAAATGATACCAAACCTCTACAGTAGTACAAATAGGTTATTTACTTATAAAACGATGGATTGGAAAGTTTGTAAGTACACCAGGAGTTTATGTAAATAACCCTTGCCTGTTGGCGTCTGCTCTCTGCTGCTACCGGCAGTAAGACGAATGCTGGACGTCTACAAATTACAACACCGAAAAGAGATACAACAAACATATTTATTAATTTAATGATTAAATAAGTTTGTGTCTCCAAACTTACCTCAATTATAACTTGTCTCCTGCTAGTTGTACTACAGAACTTTTAAAAAATAAGTTAAATTAATAAATATGTTTGTTGTAACTCTTTTCGGTGTTGAAATTTGTAGACGTCCCTAAGTTATATATTCTAAATAACTATAAAGTTTGTGTGTGTTTACCTTTGCAGGTCCAGCAGCAGGTTTTTCGATGTCTGCGTCTCATTGCTTTTATTTCTGAAGGGTGGGTGTGTTTCCACCATGTTGGGCTCCACCTCCGCCACTTTCTGTTGCTCTGAGCGACGCCACACTGCCATGACGACAGCCGACGTGTCCTCCCATTGGGCGGGATATTCCCCGCCTAGACCGAGGAGGTGTGGCTGCTCGTCTTCGAACGTTGATAACAGATTCCTCGACTTCACTAAAAAAAGAAAAAAAAAACCATTTTAATTAACTTTTTTATTTTAATATATCCCTGTTTGAGGAAAAACTTCGCTCTGTATCTTAAACAGGATAATAACGTTTTTCAACCTTTTCAGACTGAACACACACCAGTGGCACCAGTCATGCATGGGAGCAACACGCACAAATACACACTATCCTGTACACATGCTATTTAAGATATATTCTGCCTTTTGAAAAACTGCCTGTGTGTTTGTTTGTGTGGGCAGGATTGGACAGGAAACTGGATTTGATTGTTAAGAAAATGATATCTGGACTCTATTAAAAATGTGTGTGTGTGTGTGTGTGTGTGTGTGTGTGGGAGGTAGTAAAGAGGATGTAGTGAAAGGTCAGCCCTTGTAATCAGTAGCTCTGTAGCTCTCATAGCAGTGTTGTAGGTGGAATCTGATTATTGGCGAGGTTATAATGGGCCTGCACAGTTTTATAGTCGAGAACTAATGATGTAATGATTCATTACAATGGAAACAGCAGGAAAGGTCAGTTTAGCTGAAAACTGTCTAAAAGTCTACTTTCAATAATTATTTTATAGCCAGTCTCAGGGTGCATATCTTATTGTAGCTGCACACAAATGAATATATTGATGTTTTTGTGGTTAAATTGGAAACAATAGCATTTCTATATCGTTCAAAATATGTGTATAAAATGTTTGTATAATTGTGATCACTTGTTAATGTTGAGGTTTCTTCAACTTAAAAAGGTCCCATATTATGCTAATTTCCAGCATCATACTTGTATTTTGGGTTTCTACTAGAACAGATTTACATGCTTTAATGTACTAAAAACACATTATTGTCTGAATATACTATACCTGTATTCACCCTCTGTCTGAAACACTGTGTTTAGCGCCTGTCCCTTTAAGCCCCCCTCCCGAGAAAGCCCAGTCTTCTCTGATTGGTCAGTTTTCCGGGTATTCCGGAACTGTGCTTTCAGAGTCTCGGCACTGTCATTGCAGCCGGGAAATGACTGTAACGCCCACGCCCGCCGATAGGGGGGGACAAACGGGTCTGTTGTCCCGGGCCCACAGTAGGGGGGGGGCCCAGAACTGGGCCCTCATTAAATTATGGAAGAATTAAAAATCTTTTTTTTAAATAGGCCTATTTGTGGAAAAAAATATGTAGCATAATATTTGAATTACATAAAAGCGTTTTATTTGTTTTCTTCCTAATTGTCCTGGAAATGGTGGTCAAGAACCCCCCCACCCCCAACATAAAAATGGTTTGGCCACTGATCAAAATTTGATATTGTCACTTGATTTGAAGTTCGAATACGCTCAAAATGTCCGGTCAGCACAAGTCCGGAGCTCGGAAAAGGAAAGAGAGAAGAAGAAGAAGAAAATAGAGGCCTTAGAGATTTTCTAAACAAATATTTAAAAAAGGTGGTGACGGTGAAGCTGGAACTGTCAACGTAAGCAAGGTAAGAACCAGCGGCAATAACGTTCTGAGCCTTGTAACATAACGTAACAGGCCAGCTCTAATGTTAACGTCCATTAGCTTGTATAAAAGCCTGACACAACACGTTAACTTTGACAGAAACAGTTGAGTTTGGTAGCTCCATCAGTAAGGATGAGACAGAGAGAGATCCAGCTGCAGTCAGGTGACGACAGAGAGTGATGCGGGAGGGGCCCGGCTGCGAACGGAGGGACAGAGTCAGGCTACCCGTGAGAGAGAGAGAGAGAGAGATAGAGAGAGATAGAGAGATTGTGTGGAAGAGGTTCGCTGGCCCTGTCGGAGAGTCTGAGCAAGATGGATCAGAGACTGATTACACACTTAATTTCAGTAAGAGATGTGAGGAGAGGAAGAGCAAGGGAAAAGGAGAGATCTGGCCGCGAGGGGGGGGCCCATCTAAGATCTCGTCCCGGGCCCAGGCAAGACTGTCAGCTGGCCTGGTAACGCCACTGTAGTGGCACTTTCTACCTATATTTATGGTGCGTTCTTTTTGTCCACCGAAGTCAATCTACGAGTCGTTTTCCGGAGTTACGAACCGGAAGTTGCAAAAAGAACGCCCCCGAGGTCGTATATATACGACTGTCAAGTCGTCTGAACTCAGAGGACCCCGAGCTCACTTTCAAAGATGGCTACATCGTGCATCACACGTAGTAAACATTGTGGTTTTCTACAATTTTAAGCACTTTTGTCGTTGTTGTAACCAAATGAAGAAGTCGTACACATAGCACTGTATACTGCTACCTATAGGCATGTCGCTACAGTCTTATTATGAGTTAAATACCGCCTAATTAGTTATTTTGTAGCTTGTGCAGCTGAAATTGGCTAGAGACGCTCGGTTGCTATATGACAACAATGGTTTTAAGCCGAGTCTTGAGCAGAAAGCAGAGCTTTGTGCAGCGTCCTTATTCACCAACATGCAACAGTAGCCTAACGTTAATCAAAACGTAATTTTCATGTATCAAACTGTGAAATATATGTGTGTAATATGTCAATAACTGGGTGAATAGAATCCTAAATGTTACTAAAAATGTTACAAAAATCCATCTTTTCTCCGACTCGTAGTATTGTGTGACAAAAAGAACGCAACAACCCGCGGTTATTCGTTTTTCGACATGGATGTGACGTCACACTCAAGCTACTAGTCGCGATTACAAGACAAAAAGAACGCACCAATAGTATAGTTGTGACATCACAGTCTTGACGGCTCATTTAAAAGGCAGTTTCTGAATACAGGCTGTGTGCATTTCTCTGTGGATTGAGCGTTCTGGTATTGTCACAGTATTTATATAGCACCTTGACCTGCTTCATAAACCCCAAAAGACATGGGAATCTCACTTTTTACAATATGGGACCTATAAGATGACATTTCACCTTTAATTTGTCTCTTCCTGCAATAAAGAAGAGGCTGTTCAGACACCATCAGGTGTGGTTCTGGTATTGTCACAGTATTTATATAGCACCTTGACCTGCTTCATAAACCCCAAAAACATGGGAATCTCACTTTTTACAATATGGGACCTATAAGATGACATTTCACCTTTAATTTGTCTCTTCCTGCAATAAAGAAGAGGCTGTTCAGACACCATCAGGTGTGGTTCTGGTATTGTCACAGTATTTATATAGCACCTTGACCTGCTTCATAAACCCCAAAAACATGGGAATCTCACTTTTTACAATATGGGACCTATAAGATGACATTTCACCTTTAATTTGTCTCTTCCTGCAATAAAGAAGAGGCTGTTCAGACACCATCAGGTGTGAATCTTAATGAATAAGATTATTTTTGACAACTTGGAGGCCACCCAACAAGCTTTCAACACCAACGGTCAGCAACATCACCTTAGAAAGTTTATAGAGTGTATAGTTTAATTACCTGTGGTTGTGTAGGACTCTTTGACAGCCAGCTGTTTAGAAGCGAGGCCAGTTGCAGTGATGGTGGAGCATGGAGTCAAACTGCTGGGGTAGAAACTCCCCAAAAACAGAGCAAAACACAACACGACCACCTACAGAAGGACAGGGGGGGGAGAGGGAGAGAGAGAGAGAGAGAGAGAGAGAGAGAGAGAGAGAGAGAGAGAGAGAGAGAGAGAGAGAGAGAGAGAGAGAAATAAATTATAAATGCTAAGCTGCTAATGAATGATGGAAGCAGATGTTTCAAATTTAATATTTTAATCAATGTTTCACCACCACAATCTCCTGTTAGCACGCACGCACGCGCACACACACACACACACACACACACACACACACACACACACACACACACACAGACAGACACACACACACACACACTGTACAAGTACCATTAGGCATGATGAAGTCTGGGTGCCTGCCATCCTGCAGGACTTGGGGACTTTGCCGGCCACCGCCGCCTGCAGAGACTGCAGCTGCTGTAGCAGAGACCTGGGGAGGAAGAACACACACTCAGGTTAGACACACACACACAGGTTAGACACACACACTCATACACATACATGTAATATACACAGATTAGAGACACACACAAAACACAACAGTCCACAACAACTTGAAATGTGGAGTACTAGTTGCAAGAATTGACATATTTTGATGTAAATATTTGTCGCAGTTTTGTCAAAGCACATGTATTTTTTTCCTTTAGTAAAAGATCTACATTTTCCATTGTTATACACCACCATCTTTTATATACTGTATATATAAATAATATGCAGTGGTGTAAGGTACTTACACCTGTTAGGTACTTTTACTTTATTTGAGTGTTTCCATTTTCTACTACGTTATACTGATATTCCACTACAATTCAGAGGGAAATATTGTAGCTTTTACTTTTATTATTTTTTATTTATTATTTGATAACTTTAGTTACTTTGCAGATTCAGATTAATAATACAAAATATATCATCATATATTAATATATATGATTCCAAAATGGGCCATTCTGCATTATGATGACTAGTTCTGGTACTTTAAATATATTTTCATGCTAATATTTTTTGTTCTTTTACTTACAGTAACTAACATTCTGAATGATTTTACTTGTAGCAGAGTATTACTTCACTGTAAGTAAAATATCTTCTTTCACCCGTTTATATGTAAATAAAATAACGCGTATAAACAGGAACAAAACTGTTCAGAGTTAATGTCTTTTATTCAGCATTAGTCAGAGGATTTGTTCCATTGTTTGCTTCGTTAAAAGGGCAGCTTAACAAGACACTGTCCAGTTGCACCAGCATCAACACACACTAAACACACACACACACACACACACACACACACACACACACAAAACTGGTTCATTTAACTTTCAGACAGAAAGCCCACTTTAACCACTGAGTGGAAAACAAGACCCAAAACAGCTGTGTTCCAGTCAGATGTATACACTGCACTCACTGAGTGCACCACACACACACAGACACACACAGACAGACACAAAGACAGACACAGACACACACACACACACACACACACACACACACACACACACACACACACACACACACACACACACACACACACACACACACACACACACACACACACACACACACACACACACACACACACACACAGTTCATCCATGCAGAACAAGAGCAAACAACACAGTCTAAATTGAAGCAGCTTGAGCATTTTACATTCAAATAGCCTCATGATTATGCATGGGTGCAAAATTGCTTTTGAACAGATCTACAGGGAGCTTTTGATTCAATAATAAAATTCTGTTTCCTGAAACATCCTCCCTCCATGATCCTCTCAGCTACACAGTGTGTGATAAAAACAAATCCTTTAAAAGGATTGTAAAAAGTAAAAATTGTATATTCAATTTTGAAAGTGAAATCCCTGAGGATGTGACAGGGTTGGATTCAGAGTGACATTTTCATTTTCAGAACTGAATCCTCCCTTGTTTAACTTCCTGCTGTTTTGACTGTCACCGCCACTGTTGAATCATTGTGACTGAGACCTTTCCTGCAGCTCGCACATCTGTGTCACCACTGACAGAATCTACGAAGATTAAAGGTGCTCTGTCCCGCGTTTTTTAGGCTACAAATTTTTTTGTCACATACAGCAAACATCTCCTCACTATCTGTGAGCTGCCTGTCCCCTAAACACACTGCGGTCTCTGTAGACAGCCCAGGCTCCACAAACAAAAAAACAAACTGCGCCAACCTGCACCACCAAACATAACAAACAGTGTTCCAGCCAATAACCGACAAGAAGGACTTGGGGGTGGGGGTTGGGAGATTAGTGTGTGGAAAGGAGGGGGAGGGGGAGGGGACGGGATGAGGAGGAGGGAGGGTCGAGCTACCCTCGTTTTGTGTCAAAATACTTTGAACGTCAACAAGAAGTGCCGTCACCCAACATTGCTTAGAGCACCTTTAAAGTATCAAAAGTAAAAGTACTCACATTGCAAAATGGCTCTTTTTAGAGTGTTTTGTCATTATGCAGCCTTCAAGGTCCCAAAAGATTACTTCTTTTTATTTTTTTATTTTATGTGCACAAGATTATTAATTTGTACACACAGGTTTGTGTGCAATAAGATAATTAAATAGTAAAAACTTCAATAAGTACATGATGATAAAGTACAACTCCAACCTGAGTCGGCAACGGAAAACAGCTGTGAGGTTATGTGGGACCTTTAATCGATAACAATGCATCATAATTAATAAGTTGATCATATGTTTTGTATGTAAAGTCAAAGTAACTGCACCGGTTCAATAAATGAAGTGAAAAACATTTCCCTCTGAAATGTAGTGAAATATAAGTATAAATTGGATTCACTTAAGTAAAGTACAAGTACCTCAAAATTGTACTTGAGTAAATGTACTTTCCACCACTGCGTTGTAGTGTTACCTGAAGCTGTTTGCATGCAAGAAAACAAGATAAATAAATGATTATTAATAACTATTATTATTATTATTACTACATGTATTTTATTGTTGATATGATACAGCTATGTAGGAATATATAGATGTTGTCTAGCTATTAAACAATCTTTTTGTTACCTGAACATCATTACTCCAAAATCAGAACTACTTGAATTTAATGGGTGGAGAGTCTAAAACACATGTTCCAGGACCTTTATACGAAGTCAATCACATGTGCAGTGAGTGTATTAATATGTACAGTATGTGTGTATAATCTGTGTACACCGACTGTGTTGTTCTTACTTGTTGGTACACTCCAGAGTTTCCACTTTCCTGCGCAGCTCGTTGTTTTCGTTGGAGCAGGTCTCCACCCTGTGGTCAGACAGGAGTACTGCAGGATCAGTGACTGGACATTTTCTATGTATCCATCTACAGTAGCATGACTAGATGCATATATTTCCTTTTTTTTTTTTTTTAAATATCTAATTTGTTTCTCATTACATTTGTAGTTGCCGTTTTTGTAGCCGACAAAATTCCCCTCGATTTTATTCTGCGCACACGCACAAAGCCTCATTTCAACCTTACAATAATATATTTCTATCAATCAACATTTTTTTATATAGCACTTTACAGCAACCAGGAGGTATCCAAAGAGATTTACATCAAGAACCAAGACTAAAACAACATAACATACATCAAAAAGAATGAAACATAGAAAACAGCAAAATCAGAAAAGGTTACATAGAAACAGGAGGAGGAGAGGGGAATTGTCACATCACTACTACATCCTAAAAGCCATTCTAAATAAATAAGTTTGGCTCTAAAAAGAGCTACATCTGTAAATATATAATATCATTAAGTTCAAAAATAGATTAAAGAAATCAATACTTGACCAATATAGAAAAGAATAGACCGAAACATAGAAATGTCATTATAATGTAAAGGTATTGTTGTATATTGTTGTAAGTTATTGTAAGACCTGAAAGATTGTATGCTGTATTTGCATATCTATTTGTTTTATAATATAATGATATTGTGAAGTAGGGGCAGGACCTAATAAGCTATTTGCTTCTGCCTGCTCCTTCTCAAACTTATATTTTTTTATTATTATTTTTTTTGTCTTTGGTAAATTCTGATTGTTTGCGTTTGAATTTTGGGGTTTTAATTTTTTTTTCTTTTTTTTGCAACATTGTTGATTGTTCAATATAAACAATATATATATATTTGGTTCAAGGTTTGCTCATAATATATGAAATACTGTAAATAGTATATTAAATACAGAATACAGAACTATTTCATGTGTTATAAAATCAGTAATTGAGTTGCAGTAAATCCATTAATAAATGAAATGAGCAGAAAAGCAATAAAAGCAGCAAAAGCCAATGTGTTTTGTTGCAGAGCGATAGTTATTTGAATGTCCCAGTCTCTGTGCTGTGATGATAGAATAAAGGAGAAGAAGAGGAGGACTTACTTCTTCTCCAGAGCGTCCATGTACTCTTTCTTCTTCCTGCGACTCTCCTGAGCCGAAATCTAAAACAAAGAAAAATACATTTAGAGAAGAAGAAGCGTTTACTTTATGTCGTGTTACAGAGTTCAACCAGTATTGAGGTTATCCTCAGCTTTATTTTTTAAAACATGACTTCCTATAATCTGTTCATGTCAGAGTTGATAAGAACAGGTGCACACAGATGAGGAACGTTTGTGAATACTAGATTCTTCCGTCACTATTTTCGGTAAAAAAGTCATGCTTCAATCTTTCATCGGCGTATTTCTTTTATTTACGCTTTAACTCTACACACTTTCTTAAGGATGGATGCTTGAAGGACAACATCTCTCCCAGTGATTTGCTTCTATTCATCACTTCTGTTCTTATCAGAGCAGAAACTCCATTGAATCAAAATGTATCACCACATTTGATTCACATTAAGTAACTGTAATTGACAACTTGTTTGGATTGTTTATTAATAATAATATGGCTATGGATATACTGGCCTGATATATCAGTCTGTACCTTATTTTTGATCTTCCTGCGGATCTTTTTCAGCGCCTTCTCTTCAGATTTGGTGAGCGGCAGTTTGGTGGGGACCGGGTAACCTTCAGCCACCAGCGTACGGCGCTCCTCCTCCGTCAGCATCAACGGGCCCGACCCCTGCAGCTTCTACACACACAAAAAGAGAAATTCAATCGTTATGACCCAGAAAATGTTTTGTTGAAGCAAGTTCTCAACGATGCAAGAAGATGGTTTACTGAAATACAGTTTATTATTAGCCGGTAAATAACTCTAAATAAGTGGACGTCTCATGTTGGAACATAATATTAGTAACACTTCTTTTTGGCCGTTTATATGTAATTAGTCTCGCATTGCCAGACCTTCCTCCACAGCGCTGTGGAGGAGGGTCTGCCTAGTCCACACGGCATTCCGGGATGGGAGAAAAACGTGCTCTGGTTTATTGGCATTTCTTTAAACCAATCACAATCGTCATGGGCGGAGCTAAGCGTCGGACGGAGCAACGGCGCCGCTGCAAAATAGCCTCTGGAAAGAACTTGTTTTGGAGGAACGTGTGTACATTCAAAAGTTGTTTTAGTCGTGCAGCAGAAAACTCAGACTGGACAGATAGTCCAGCTCGCTGTCTGGATTTACCCTGCAGAGATCTGAGGAGCAGTTAACCATAGTCCTCACAAATCCACCGGAGGTTAGAACGCCAACACAGAGAAAGCAGAAGGTGACGGACATCCGGCGGAATTTCCGGCGGCACCTGAACAATCCCGGAAGTGAAACGTCGTCGATATAGACTACTATGTAATCAAATGTGAGACCTTTTGAGTGAAAAGAAGCAAACTAACATCCAAATGACATCAGATGTTACTTACGTGAGCAGCGGTGAGCAGAGGGGAGTTGGACAGCGAGGAAGCCGCGCGAGGCGACACCTTCAGACCGGCCTGGGATGGAGGAGGGCTGGTGGGGGAGGTGGGGCAGGACAGGCCGGGCGGGGCGTGGACAGGGCTCTGACTGCCCTCAGAGTCGCTGCTGAGGGAACTGGGAGGAGTGGGGGGCATCTGCAGCGACTCCAGACCTGAAAGACGATTGTTATGAGGGACTTTTTTAAGATTAAAACGTATGCAAATGTATTTCAGGGTGAAATATGAAGTGACTGTTGAGTGAGGTTTTCTCAGAGGAAATTAAAGTGCATTTTTTGATGACAGTCTTGATTAAAAAACTGGACATGATACTATCACAGTCTTATTGCTGATAGTAGCATTAAAATAAACTAATGTAGTATCAACTTTTTTGCAGTGTGAGCACATTATGAGGTAACAGCAAACGGCCAGCAGGGGTCCTTGTAGCATTAGATAACCGACATGCAACAGCAAGAGGAAGAGGAAGAGGAAGAGAGGGGGGAAACATTTAAATTCAGACCTTTGGGTGAAAGATTGAGAAACTGGTCCACTTCATGAGGCTCCAGTTTAATCTGGGGGATGATGTTCTCCTCTTTGATCTGTAGAAAGAAGACAGGGTTACAAACCGTGACAAAAAAAAATAACCACAAATATCCGTTTTCATCCTGATCATCACCCTGAGCGCTCACCTTGAGGCCTTTGCTTTGGTTGTGGCTGCTGACGGTGGTCTGAGGTGGGCTCGCGGCAGCATCAGGGGCCACACCGGGGCCCTCAGGAGCCTGGGGCCCTGCGCTGGAGGCCAGAGAGAGAGAGAGGTTGGGGAGGAGGGAAGGAGTCTCACACAGGATGCTGTCAATGGCGTCCTCCTGCTCCATGGGCCAATCAGCGGAGTCCCCATCAGACTCTGCTGCACAAGAAGCAACACGGACTCCTGTTAGTGTTTCTGTGATTTTAAATGGACTCCTTTTTGTACATTTTTATGCCTCGACCAACATCTGAAATACATCTCTACATTTTAAAAGGACTCGGATGTTCTATAGCCTATGTTTTTTTGTTTTTTATCTATTTCCACTTTATACTCTTTTAACTGAGAAGAACACTGTCATTCACTTACATTTTATTAAAGTGCTCATATTATGCTTTTTGGCTTTTCCCCCTTTCCTTTATTGTGTTATATATCTTTTTGTGCATATTATAGGTTTACAAAGTGAAAAAGGCCAAAGTTCACCCCAAAGGGACTTACCATCTCCAACAGAAAACACTGTTCACCAACTGCTCCAAACAGCTCTGTTGTAGTCCAGCCTTTACTTCAGAGACAAACGTGGTCACTTTGTAACACACGTTATAATGCTCGCCTAGCTGCTAGCGTGGCACGCCCTCATACTCTGCAACTGACTGGCTAGTAGTCCTTACCTAGCTACTGCACATGTGCGACTCCCAACAAAGATGGAACAGAAGTGAGATTCCTCACTCTGTAGCTAAAACAGAGAGCTCAACACACAGGGTGAAAAGAGGAGCTGCAGCAATGTGCAGTTCAACACATATATGGTGTTTTCTGAAAATTAAACCACATAAACCTATTCTGGTACAACCTCTAAATACAATTATGAACCTGAAAATGAGCATAATATGAACACTTTAAGTGATTCTGGGTGGTGGATTAATTTGACTGTGTTCCTTCTCTGTTTACAGAATATTTGGTCCTATACATCTGCTATTAAGACTTAAAGGTGTGCATATATATTATATATACACATATTTAAAGAGAAAGAATAATTAAATAATAAATGCACAGGTAAAAATGCATGTATTGTACAAAGTATAAGAGAAGTTTGTAGAGGAAATGTCTAATTTTAGAAAAGAAGTGACAAGCCAAAATGTTTAAAACCACTGGTTTTTATCTTTAACAATATTTGGTATTTTATCAGGTTATATTCACCATATTTTGTAAAGTAACAAGAAGCTATATCTGTTTGATACATGTAGAGGAGTGAACAAGTCTAAGTGTATGAAGTGAAATCAAGTAAAGTACAGGTACGTAAACACAAAATATATATATATATATATATATATATATATATATATATATATATATATATATATATATATATATATATATATATAAATATATATATATATATACACACACACACACACACACACACACACACACACACACACACACACACACACACACTTTCCACCACTGAAATCAGCAAACTTACACAGTCAGTAATGTCAGTTACACAGCAATATCTTTAACCTGTATTATTAAGATACTACAATGATCTGTGTCTCACCGGCGTCGCTGCCTTGCTCTCCGGTCAGGTGCGACAGCGGCGACTGTGGGCGGCTGTCCCCGCAGAGCGAGTAGCTGTGCTCGGCCGTGATGTGCGGGGGGAGAGGGGAAGACGGGGACAGGTCGCTCCCGTCCTCCCCCTCCATGGCCTCCACTCCGCCTCTCACCCCGGACAGGAAGGGGTCGCTGAGCAGCTGGCCCAGCAAAGCATCCTGGGACAGATCGTCGAGGAGCTCGGAGAAGTGCTGCACAAAGGAGGAAGAAAACACTATAAATATCTTATTTAACGCAAGCATAAAATATCAATGTGAAGCCAGCGGAGTCGAGGAGACAGACCGATAATTATACAAAGTCACTCGGTTAGAGTCTGTGACAGCCGGCCCTGTAATTATAGACTACTAGATCTTTTTATTGCCACCTTTCCTTGAAGTTTTCCTCTGCTCTCCCTCAGGGAACACGGAAGCAGCCAATAATAAACTTGTCTTTCACTGTTTCCAATCACTGTTTCTCTTTCTGTGTGTGTGTGTGCGCGCGTGTGAATCTCAGTGTGGTGAAAAAGTTAACAGACAAGCCCTCCTCCTTAATCTCCACTTTCATCCCCCCCTTCGTCCTCCTCCACTACATTCCCACTGCTGCTTTCTTCCATCCTGCTCCTTATCTTTTTGTTCCATCGCTCAACGAGCTGAGCGTTCAGATGTTGTGACCTCCGTTTTCAGGTGTTGTGACAAACATAAACAAAAGGCCCTGCAGGTGATGTGTTGATAACATACGGACATACAGTTCCTGTGTGAACATTAGCGAGCTTGAAACTGGTAGAGAGATCCCTGTAATTACTGTTGAGCAGCCAGCAAATCATCACTAGCTTATATTTCACTTATATTTTCTTGATTTTCGTCGACAAAATGTTGGTAAAAAGTGACAAATGTTCGTCACAATTGGTTGACAAATGTCTTGCTCTGTCCGACTAACAGTCCTCTGTTCTAAGAAAAGTTCACTTTTATTAGAAATAAGTGAACTACTCTCACCACATTGGCATACTTATTGGCCGTTAAGTAACACAATATTTAAATAAGTCTAATACGAGTAAGAGTTAACAGCGCAATCTTATGATGTAAATGTCTGACATTCACATAAAAACTACAGAATGAAAGTCTTGTCCTCACTCGAACTCATCGCCCCCCTCAATGTTAAAATATGTTCTGATGTAACTTCAGCTGCTCAAATTCTGTTGCCGGGCAGAATATGCTTAATGTGTCCAATGAAATAATGGCCATATGGGAGAAGTCTGGGCTCAGCCAATGAGGAGGGGATAAACAATTTAAATCAAATACGCATGAAACTGTGACATTGAAAACTGAGAGGAGGAAAGAAATGGGAAAAAAAGGACACAGAAGAAAGAAACGATGCAAAGGAAAGGAAATAAAACGAAAGCAAGAAAAGGAAATGATAAAGAAAGGAAGGAAATGAGAGAAAAGGAATGGAATGAAAGGAAAAGGAAGGAAAGAAACAATGCAAGCAAACCAAATAGAAACAATGCAAGGAAAGGAAATGAGAAAAAGGAAGGAAAGGAAAGAAACTAGGTAAGGAAACTAAATTAAATTAAATATTTGAAAAATAAATGAAAAGAGAAAAAAATAAGGAAAGGAGAAAAGAGGAAAGGACAAGAAGGGAAGGAAAAGGAAGGAAAGGAAAGGAAAGAAAAGGAAAAAAAGGGAAAGGGATGGGAAGGAAAGAAAGAAAAGGAAATCTAGTTCACACAAAGTTAAGAGTTAGGTAACATCAGACAAAAGAGGAATGACAATAGATGTAGGGACGTAGGCAAAGACGGAGTGAAATCAAGAAGGAGGAAACAGGAGAAGGGTGGACGGCCGAACGGCAAACATGTGGATTCAATTACAGGCCGAGAGGCTTCAAGCACTTTCTATCACACACACAAACACACACACACACACACACACACACACATTCAGTGAAATGACCTCGTAACTCCATGAACACAGCAGCACACTCCTGCCACCTCATGCTGCCCTATAAGGCCGGTTTCAGGCCTGTGTGTGTGTGTGTGTGTGTGTGTGTGTGTGTGTGTGTGTGTGTGTGTGTGTGTGTGTGAGTGATGCAAACAATGACTGCAGACCATGAATATAGGAGGGGAAGAAAAATATTTTACACATTTATCCAGCGAAATGACACCATTTCCATATTTTGGCCAATATGAATATGCATGTGCCAAAACCCACCACATCATGGGCAAACATTACAGTAGTTTACACCCCCCGTCCCCCGTCCCCCATGTCTCCTGGTAACCACATCACTACAGTTACCAAGAGCCATCGTCTACGTCAAACTGTGCTGCTGATATTATTAAACCTTTTCAGACGCTGACAGTTGTGGGTTTTGCTGCGATGATAGTAATTATAACGCAATTAACTCTGCTAAAAGTGAGCATTATTTTAAAGTTTTTTAAAAAGGAGAAAAATGCTTTCTAAATGTCTTCTTACAGCTGAAACGAAGTTTATTGATGTACAATAAACAGAAGTATGGCCCTGAATATGTTATAACTCGCTTATCTAGAAGCTAAAAGATGTTTAGTATTTACTATGAGGGTACAATTCTGTTTCTTTTTATTCAGATTAAATTTCAGAGAAGAAAAACATAATGGTAAAAGAGAAAGAGGGTGTAGTTGTAGGGAGGGGTAATTACATACAGCCATACCCATCTTTAAAAAAAAAATTAAACCATATTTTGTGGGTTTACATGACCTTTGACATCACCATGTAATTGCAGCAGCAGCTCATTGAGACAATTAAGTTAGAGCGGGCACACATGTGCTGAGGGGCTTATGCCTCGACGCAGAGGTCCAGGGTTCGGGTCCGACCTGTGACGATTTCCTGCATGTCTTCCCCCTGTCCTTTCTCACCTAGCTGTCCTATCCATTAAAGGCGGAAAAGCCCAAAAATAATCTTAAAAAAAAACAAAAAACATTGGAGCCCAACTTTCACAATTTGCATATAAAAATGTCATACTTTTCGGAGTCCATCGCAAATAAATATCCATAAATCTGCTCGGAAATCCAAGACAAAAGACACTGCAGAACTTGCCTGAGAAACATCTTTTTTTTAATCCGGTGATAGTTGTCTGTACATCCACATGCACACTGCAAACAGCAGCCGCAAATAGCTAATTCGCCATACTTTTAATTATGCTAATTTGCCCAAATGAAAATAAAAATACAGACAAAAACAGGGGCTCAAGTTGTAGTGTCAAGACTTTTACACAGAAAGGAATAAAGCCTCATCTTGTTTAAGAAAAGGAAATGGGAGAGGTCCAACTTTGCAGAACCACACCAACAGACGCATATAGGGAGGATCTGTATACGCTCCCTGTCATTTCTGCAGTGGGAGTGTGTGGTTGTGGTTGAAAGAAGAAAATGTGATGGAGACCGGGCTGCAGGATCGGTCAGTGGTCGGGCGTAACTCATCTCACACACACACACACACACACACACACACACACACACACACACACACACACACACACACACACACACACACACACACACACACACACACACACACACACACACACACACACACACACACACACACACACACAAACCTCTTTGTCTTTTCAGCCTAACAGAGAGGTGTTATTTGGGTTTGAATGTAACTCGACACTCTCCAGCTGGGAAACAGAACCTGAAGCCTCAATGGGAAAACTGGGAGTTTAACCTGGAACTAGGGCAAGTATCAGTAACTACTCTAAAAGGAGCCGTGACAATAACAAAGAGGCTATTCTCATATGTTTCTTCTCCATGCAACACGTTGAAAACATCGCTGAAAGTGCAGATTGTAATCTTTTAATGAAGCCACGATGAAGTCTGCAGACGGAGGAGGAAACGCAGAGTGATTAACGCTCGAGTTCTGGCGAAACATCGGTGCTGCACACAGAAATCCTGTGCCATCCAAAGAGAGACAGTACTTTGAGAAGCTTTGCTATGCATTCAATATGTCTTATTTAAATCAGAGAAATACTGATGAAGGAAAGTCGCCAAACTAGGTCAGAAAAGTCTGTTGAACAATCAGAGGCAGAGCTGTCTTTGACATTTGCTAATCAGCAACGAACACTAAGGACAGCTGAGGCGTCTGGAAATGTCATTTGTTTGGCAGGTATTTGGTTATAAATTAATAAAAGTATTGGACAAAGAAAGGTGAAGGGATCACCAGAGTTGTTACAATTCATCCTGAGGGGGACATGCACGTGTGCACCAAATTTCAAAGCCAATTCATCCGCTTTTTCACTCAAAACAACAAGTGTCAACCTCGTGGTGGTGCTACAGGTAAAGTCAGAGGATCACCAAAGTCAGTAGGATTCATCCTCTGGGGATCATTAATGTGTGTACAAAAATGTAATTGCAATCCATCCAATAATTGTTTCGATATTTCAGTCTGAGGTAAAGGGGTCGACCTGTTCCCTAAAAAACTAGTTACCAGGCGGAGTGGCAAGTGACAAGGCTTCACAATAAAAGCCTCGACAGCTGTGTTGGTAGTTAGGACTTAAATTAACGATCTGAAAGAGGAGGAAGGAATGTCCTCTCAGGTGTGTAATTATTCTGTAAGTGAAGTAGGAGGTCTGTTTTAACCCTTAGTGATCAGAGGTTTAAACTTCGGAGGTCAGAGGAGGAGGAGGAAAGTTTGAACACCTTCCTCCTCTGAAAAGCAAATACCAGATGTGAAGAGTCTCCTGAAAATACACACACACACACACACACACACAGGCCCAAGGGTCATCTGCCTCGAGTGTGTGTATTAGTGTCTGTGTGTGTGTGTGTGTGTGTGTGTGTGTGTGTGTGTGTGTGTGTGTGTGTGTATACCTTGCCCTGGACTCATCTGTGTGTACTTTTGCTGATGACCCAGCTTCAACACACACCAATAAAAAAAAAAAAAAAAAAAAAAGACTTTATGTCAAGATGAACTGAATGACTCATTGGTTTGATTTGGATCCAGGTTGAAGACTATCACACATTACCAACACGTGTCTCATCATAACCAGATAACCAGAATGAACCCTCCGGTTGTCCTCGGGTCAACTTGAACCCATTTTCAAAAAGTTTCTATAATCAGAAATTTGGGTTTCTTTCAACCGAATTGTCCCAAAACATAACATGGATGGTTCCCTACAATGCTCATCACAAGTAAAATAAATGATCAGATCACTACTTTCATTGAATTTGGGTGTTTTATCCAAGGTTATAGCAGTTGATGAAAAAAAATGATAAAAGAACGTTGAAAAAAATGATAACAATTTTGGAAAAATCTTCAAAAACGTGGTGCAAAAAGTAAGAAAACAAACAAACGGCAAAAGTGACAAAAGTGTGGAAAAAAAGAAGTTTGGATTTCAAATCTCGACCCAGAAAAAACTAAAAGTTGCTTGGTCGACAGGAAGACAACACAAGGGTTAACCTGACCATTTTATCTGCCGGTTTATTTGTCTGTTGTTTATTCATTTGTGTGAGAATATTAAAAGAGATTTTTATTTTATTCCACTAATCAGTCTAGCAAGTCACCAATAGGTTTATAACTTGTGACTAATGGATTTGTCAATAGTTAATACATAATTTAACAATTAACTTAATAGATCAATATAAACCATTAATAAGAAAAGTCCATCGCAACTAAACACCCATAAAGAGCACTGAGAAGATGTCTAATAGAGCTGGGTGATATGGAGAAAATCAAATATCACAATATATTTGACCAAATACATTGAAGTCGATATTGTGTGTAACACAATGAGAGTTTTGATGAATAATCACCAATAATGTGGATATAATGACTAAGTGGGTAAAGGCAAATAATAGACAGTCTGGTAAGTTCAGAATATCACATCACAGCAGCTTTTTAAAAATCAGGAAAAGACGCTTGTGCCATATTACGATATCCAAAATTTAAGACAATATCTAGTCTCATATATCGATATCGATATGATGTGATATCGATAGATTGCCCAGCCCTAATGCATAATAAACATTGAAGCACAGACCTGAAGGCAGTGGAAACAAGTCGAGAAAGAGAAGTAAGCCTTGGTACTAAAATTAAAAACATATTTCAGTTTCAGTTTTGTTGCAGCTTATTTTTGCAGTCTAAATTAAGTCCAGCTCCAGGGTATTTCTATGTAGTAACTCTTAGAACTGAATGGATTTGCTCAATGGTATTTTGACACTGAAGAGGTTGAGATGTTATTATTGTCATTCTTCCTCAGTTTCCCAGCCGGTCTAAGGCTCTCGAAAAATCCAGTTCCTCGCCTTCTAAGCTAATTCTCACCATTCTGTCCCTCTGGTGAAAGTTCCCAAAAACACTTATAAGATAACAAATTATTATTAATGTCACAAAATGTACATTTTTTTAACCTCAGTTGCTGTAGTTGCTTCCCACCCCTGCAGCTGTAAGCCAGAAGTGCAGCAAGTATCTGCTGGAATGCTAACAATGTGTGCAAGCTGATTTAACACTCAGCTGAAGTACATGTGTAGAAACGTTATGTTCAATGTTCAATTTATTTATAAAGCACATATTAATACAACAAAAGTTGACCACAGTGCTGTACAAAAAATTAAATAAAACAATCTTCAAGACATTTAAATTCTGGACCTTGCCACTAGTAAATACTACTAAAATCCTATCACATCATTAACCCAGCACTCCTAGATGATCAAAAGCCAGAGTGAAAAAGTAAGCTTTCAAATGTCGTTTAAACTCTATAAAGAGAGGAACATTCCCTGCAGAGCGGCAGGGATTCTTTTTCTGGCTCTCAATACAATCCTTAATACTCATACCAATATTTGTGCATCAAACATGCCGGCAGCTTTTGACCTAAAAACATTTTTCAATCCAAGAGGTTTTAAAAAAAAAATACAGATATTTAGTCTTTTATTCCAATTCCTATTCATGTCAAAATGTATAGTCAATATGCCCACATGAGACTAAACATTTGTCCTGAGGGTAGCCTCAGAAGAAACTTGTTTGGAGTTGTCAGCCAAATCAAAAAGCAGCCTTTCATCAGTGGACTTTTATTAGCTTGAGGTGTATCCAGCTATTCGAGTCAGTATGGGCCTGATATCCAATATCAGTGTCGGACCGGTGCGTCCCTCAAAATAACACCCTCTCCCAAACAGAAATTTGCAAACATGCATATGATAAAGTCTTTCAATTTCTGGAAGAACAGGACAGTGCTGAACCAACAAACCAACTGGCATGTATAAAAACAGCTATTCAGTGCTCAAAGATTAGTAAGTAAGGGATGTGCGATCAAACCCAACACAATCTGCACCGTAAGGAGCCAAAACAAATCTCTTTAAAACAACTTCAACCATTATGTGTTTGCGTTCGATAACCCTGACAGTAAACAGGACGATATATCAGTCTGGAACCACTTATCATTATTGTGACAGCGCTGAGACTTGAGGCTGTGGCATTGAAGTTGTTTGTGTCAGCATAATGAGACAAATCACAGGCCTTGGAGGACTTGTGCTATCTGCGTCTTATCAGGTGGGGGGTGGTGGTGGGAGGGGGGGGGTGGAGTGGAGACTGCAGGAGAGTCCAGCACCAAGGCTGCATGTCTGGACTGTGGGAGTACTAACAGGGTAACATCATCATTTCCAACACATTGCTCGCAGTCTGTAGCTATGTGTCTCCACATGCAAGACACACACAAAAAAAACACAGCCGTCTTATTGACATCATTCGTTCCGTAATGTCTCATCTCAGCCGGCAGGAGTGACCTCGCTTCACAGATATGTCCTCATTACAAAAAAGGAGACTGGAACCGCTTCTCACAAGGATAAAAGTACGACCCACACGCTCCCCGACTTAGATTCTAGACATCGATTCCAGCTCGATTTACCAAACCTGTCTACTAACCAAGGACACCATGGGTGCACCAGGGAAAAGAAGAAAAACGGAGGGGGGAGAAAAAAAGCAGCAAAGAATCTCCTGCAAGTTTTAGCTCCCAAGGAAATCCTGACATGATTAGATTCATTATTAATCTGCCTGTTTTTTTTTTTGTAATATAACTTAGTTAATGATTAGTTGTAGCCCTGATCAATCCCCACACATATTCCTGGTGAGCACTGAGGTGGATACTTCACCCAGCCAACCCTTAAGGCAGATTCTCCTCTCTGAGCGGGGTCAAAGGTCACAGTGACTAATCGGATACTTCAGTCAGAGGTATGGCTTTGTCCCGAAAAATGACCAAGGAAATGTACGCATGCAGAAAGCATAGAATTGAGAAAAATATGTTTTCATATTTCTAGGTTTTGCTGGAGAGTTTTAGCCTAGAAATCTAGACGCACCCTAGCGGCAGCAAATTGATTTTGCAGCCAGGGTCAGTCTAGGCAACTTTGGTCAGGCCAATCACATCGTGTATGGAGTCGGTGGGCGGGGCTTATGGCTGCTGCTTCTGGGAACAGCGGTCTTCTGGAAGACTTGGAGTTCAGCTTTTCTTTGAGAAAAGAACAAAGAATGGCACTGAAGTCATTCTTAAAAAAGGAAGATGTGTTCGGAGATTTGCCGACCGGATACGGCAAAAGTTTACTCTATCAACTAGCGTTGCTCTGCCTGGTTGTAGCGCTCTCATTGCGTGCAGAGGGAATTTGAAAGACAACCGTTTATCCCGCCCCTCGGATTGAGCCCTGCCAATGTTGAGTTCCCAGACCCAACATCTGGATGTGGGTCTGGCTTCTCAGGCTAGTAGAGTTTAACAATATACTCTAAATGCAAAACAAAATATTGCGTTAAAATAGTAATTTTTAAAGACCCTAAATATACAAAAAAATAACAACATCTGCCTTGATATGATCATGTATTTGACTTTGTTCTTTAAACAGAATTGTGATAGGGGTGGAGTAATGGTTAATGGATGTAAACAGCAGGATGTGAGAGAGAACAACAGTAGGCGTGACATCCAGCAGGGCTGCGTGTGTTTACTCTCCACCCACAGGGTGAGGGCAGGGAGACATTAACACACACAACGGCTGAATGGGACAGAAATCAAAGCAGATCCATTACAAGCCAGCTTCCTAACCTAAAATGCCCATTTCCTGTTTAACACCACGGCCCTCGACCTCTTTTCAGTCCCATTAATGTTTCACGCTTGATTAAAAGAAGTCAGAATGTATGCAGAGCCACGGCAGGAAGTGGGTTAAAATAGGAAGTGCCACAGCGGAGACAAAGAGATCCCGAGTCAAAGTTCAAATCTATGAGTCAGCAGCTATCTGGCGGACACGCTGCTGATATTAGAGTGTACGTGTGTGTGTGTGTGTGTGTGTGTGTACCTGTTTTACTATATTCGTGGGGTCCAAAAACCGGGGACTACAGTATACTTGTGGGGTCTGCACAGCTCTGCACTCGTGGGGACCAAAATGCTGGTCCCCACGAGTTTAAAGGGCTGTTTGAGGGTTAAGACTTGGTTTTAGGACTATGGTTAGAATTAGGTTATGGTTAGGGTGAGGGTAAGGGTTAAGGTTAGGCATTCAGTTGGGATGGTTAAGGTTAGGGTAAGGGGCTAGGGAATGCATTATGTCAATGATATGTCCCCACAAAGATAGTAATACAGACTTGTGTGTGTGTGTGTGTGTGTGTGTGTGTGTGTGTGTGTGTGTGTGTGTTTGTGTGTGTGTGTGTGTGTGTGTGTGTGTAAGTTCAGAATCAGCTTTATTGGCCAGGTTTGCGTAAACAAACAAGGAATTTGACTCTGGTTAATCTTTGCTCTCAAACACTCACTTAACATATAAAGAAAATAAACAGAAAGGACAGTAAGAAAAAATACCTAAAAAAAAAATACTGTTAAGTATACAGCATGACACTACAATAGAATTTACAAATTTACAAGAAATATACAATAACAATTGAAGAGAGGGAAGGAATAGTGCAATATCAGTATAGTCTGAGATTTAAGATTTAAATATAAATATAAATATTTAAAAAAAAAAAAAATTTTAATTTTTTTTTTAATTTTTAATAATTTAAAAAAAATAATTTTATTTTATATATATAATTTTTATAATTAAAATATATTTTTAGATTGAAATAGACATGAGGTAGACGAGAGCAACGTTTATGGAGTTTGTTCAGTGTAAGGGTGGTTTGAATAATTATACAGATGAACAGAAGAGGCCTCAGACAGAGAAGATAAAGAAAAACAGACCCACAAAATGACAAATGGAAAATGGTGTAATTTTCTCCTCTTTGTAGGTCTCCCCCCCCTTCTTGTAAAATCCTGTCTGGCTCCTGGAGCTTCCCAAAAGTTTAAAATCTCACACACACACACACACACACACACACACACACACATTCCAGTCTTATATCAGGTCACCATAGTCTTTCAATTTCTGGAATAATATAAACCGTTTACAGAGTACAACCCACCCCCCTCACACACACATCCAAACACACACACACACACACACACACACACACACACACACACACACACACACACACACACACACACACACACACACACACACACACACACACACACACACACACACACACACACACACACACACACACACAGACCCTTCAGATGTTACACAATGACTTCACCAGGGTTGGTTTGAAAAAAAAACTATATTTTTAGGCTGATATATTATGCTTTTATATTTATGACATTTTGATCACATTCTGGTATGATTGAAAGCTCCAGATCCAGTTAAACTAACTAAACTATATTATGGGAATAAATGTATGGCAACATACGTACAGTATCACCAAATCTCTGTTTGGGACAACTCTATACTTCCTGTCCTCAAACACAGCTGAGACTGTTTGTGTTAAAAACAAGCACAGCTGTCTTCTGATTGTCTCTCACTCTCCATCTCTCCTGAGTGTGTGTGCTTGTTATAAACTGGGGCAACAACACACACACAAATAACCTTTTCCATCTCTGCACTCTAGCACTGACTGGTCATCAAGTACCATTAACACACACACACACACACACACACACACACACACACACACACACACACACACACACACACACACACACACACACACACACACACACACACACACACACACACACACACACACACACACACACACACACACACACCGTTACTCAACAAGTGAACTCCCTCACCCCCGCTAGCTTTCTCCAGCTCTCCATTTGTACTTTTGAAATCTTTTCCTCCAACACAAACTTCTCCTTCTCTCCTCTTCATTGCCATCAACTCTCTCAACTTGAAATCACTTAAAGTCAACAAGTGTCTTCTGTAAATCACGTCAAGGCATTACCGTCTTGATGTGATGTCAGAAGATTTGGAGAAAGCTAAGCTAAGCTCAACTCAATTTATCAGTCTTCTCTTGAGTGCTTTCATTGTGTTTGGTTGTTAGCTGCGGGATTATCCCCCAAACATTTGTTGTCAAGATCAGTGAAGAACTCGTTTTCACTGAAGCAATCCTGACTCCCCCGCCTGCTGGATTCTGGGTAAAAAGTGGGTCAATGCCGATCTTCAGTACCCCATTGAGATCGTTTTAATCCCTGCAAAAGGCAAACACTCCGGGAAACTTGTTTGGGCACGCCTCTGATCTTAATTCCTGAGGCAGATGCTTGCCAAGTAGACGCATGTTTGAATGTCAAGGCACACACACACACACACACACACACACACACACACACACACACACACACACACACACACACACACACACACACACACACACACACACACACACACACACACACACACACACAACTTTGCATGGATGAATGGACTTTGTTCATGTCTCTTCCAATGAAAAGGTTCATGGGAGAGAAAAGGTGTGATGGAGAATTGTCCTTTTTAGAGGATTGCAGACACCAGCCAAGTGGGATTTCGCCTATACAGGTGTCAAAATGTTGAAACCACTTCTATTACATATTAAAAGTCATGTTTGCAATATTTTGTATCTAAGTATGTTTACCATCTGCCTGCTACTCAAAGGCAGTATTATTAAAGTGATGATGATTTGTACCATGCCTGCGCAACCACACCCGTCCCAAGCTTTTTCATCTGGGTCTAACATTGGGAGAGTTAATGCGAGAGTAAGCTTTATCAGCTGAATAGCGTAGGGAGAGGCTAATGGACCCATCGTATCTGGCGATTCTTACTAATACAAATGCCCGAAATGATACCAAACGTCTACAGTAGTACAAATAGGTTATGCTCTCATAAAACGATGGTTGGAGTTTGTAAGTACAACCAGAAGTTTATGAACACTTGCCTGCTCTCTGTTGCTGCTGCTGCTGCTGCTACCTGCAGTTAGACGAGTGCTTAGGGCCGTCTACAAATTACTACACCGAAAAGAGTTACAACAAAAGTACTTATTAATTTAATGATTAAATAAGGTAATGTCTCCAAACTTACCTCAATTATTACTTGTCTCCTGCTAGTTATACTACAGCACTTACTTTAAAAAAAAAAAAAAAGTTAAATTAATAAATAATTTTGTTGCATCTCTTTTCGGTGTTGTAATTTGTAGACAGCCCTAAGCACTCGTCTTACAGCAACAACAGCAGAGAGCAGAAGCAAGCAGGCAAGTGTTATTTACATAAACTTCTGGTGTACTTACAAACTTTCAAATCCATCGTTTTATGAGTGCATAACCTATATGTACTACTTGTAGATGTTTGGTATCATTTCGTGCATTATTAGTGGGGTAACTTACGAGATACAAACGTGGGTCCATTAGCCTCTGCGCTAAGCTATTCAGCTGATAACGCTACTCTACGCTAACTCTCCCAATGTTAGACCCAGGTGAAAAAAGCTTCTGGGGGGGTGTTTGGCTCGAGGTCATGGTGCAAAGGACCCTATAGGGTGAATTACTCCGAACCATCACTTTAACTGCCACCACCTCGCTGAGACAGCCAGATGTCAGATCTCCCCTGTCTATTCCCACAATAGACCGTTTGTTTACGATATATTTGACATCAACATTCTCCTTTCCCTTCTTATCAATGTCAAAGTTTAACATACAGCAAAGCACACCAACAGCGATGTTAAGCGATCCAACAGAAACAATGACAACACATTACAGTATTACAGTATCCCAAATAGGTACTGATGCTTGGCGGCCAACAGCAGCACAAATCAGGCACGTACCCCAGTATTCCTAGGAATTAGTTTGAGTCCCGTCTAAGACCTGCAATGGTCGTTTGACAACCACAACCTTTCCCTAACCTTAACCAAGAGTTTTATTTGCAAGAATGGCTTAAATATTGTCACTGGACCAAAAAAAGAAAACATGTTTATTGATCATATTCCAGTGTTTTTGCAGAATTTTCCAGAAATATCAATGTTCTTGTCTGGCAAAAAGGTTGCAGCGGATTGCCAGGAAGAATATCAATTCCAAGTGCAGACACTGCCCCAAAGTTGGACCGTGTGCTGCCAAGTGACGCTAATTCTCAGCCCAAATTGGCCCAAAAGACATTTGGTCCTGTTACACTCGAACTTGACTGATTAGCTGGAGAAAGTGCTTTTGTCACCAACATTTGCTAGAGGTCCAAACTTTGGTCAAAGTTGAGGGTTTTTCTGACAAATAAAATAAGGAAAAACTGTGTACAGAAGGGTAGTTACATCATCACAAGTCTAACAGTGGGGAAAGTGATGCATAGAGGGAGTATTGAGAGTTGGGAGTGTGTATGACCATTTAAGACTCAAAAAGTTGAATTAAAAAAAACTTAAAAAGCAGCTATAGGAAAGAGGAAAATGGAAAGAATTGGGAGCGATGGAGAAGTTTCTGGCATTTTGGACAGGAGCCGACTCGTACCGACTGTCAGCTCACCCTGGAGAAGTGAGGGATGAGGAGGAGGGCTGGAAAGATGGGTGAAAGGTTAACTAGACAGCGGATGGAGGTTTCTGTTTTAAGTGGTCTTGATTGTACACTATGAGTCAGGATATAAGCTGCAACATCCATAAAAAAAAAAAAAAAAAGCTCATACACCTTACTGTTTAATAAGCAGTTTACAGGCTTTAAACACTTTGATGTTTCCAACACTGAAGCTCATACAGAAAGCCCCAAAAATGAAATTCTGTTGATTCTGCAACTTTAAAGCCTATAAAATGGATATTTGATTTCCTGTCCCAAAACTATGAACTATAGCTAAATTTTCAACCTCGGTAACTTTTAACATTGCTATAGGTCCAAAGAAAAAAAAAAAAGAAAGAGTGGTGAGTTAGCTGCATTTTCACTATACAAAAACTGCTTCCAGGCTCATTTCAGGGCTGGGTGTATAAGCTACTCACAGGGACATTAAGCTCACACCCGTGCTAACCGCACACACACGCTCACACAAGCTCCCACACATCCATTTAAAACCTTTTATGGTGCCTAAAGCAAAACCAGAGGGGGCAGATGGGGGACGGGGAAATGCAGAATCAAGAGAGTGACAGACAGAAGTACAGAGAGAGGAGGTAAATTTAGCTTTGCCTCCGAGAACGAAGGCTCCTGTGGATTTTCCATAATGATCCCTCACACACTGATTACTACCTTCGCTTTGCTCTCAAATGGCCGCCTGCCTACAGCAAAACTTGAGTGCACTTTCAAAGACAGGAGAAAAGTTGCATCAGATTTGGAAAAAGGGAAGAATGTGTCCTTCATGAGTCCATGTGCACACCATGTGTAGACCCGCTGTCACTTTCTAAAGCCAAAAGAGTTCAAGTCAGCAAGATGGCTCCGATAAAAGCAACGCCAAAGTGAGTAAAGAGGTACATTAGAGTAAATGGACTGCCTTTATATCGCGCCTTTCTACCTTACCGGACAATGGGCTTTACAATTTGCCTCTCGTGCACCCATTCACACATCATTTATACACTGATGGTGGCGAAGCTGCCATGCAAGGCAGATACTGTTTGCCAAAGACATTATGGGTAAAAAAAAAAAATCTCAGAAGAAGCCTTTAGACCGCAAGCAGACTGATCTCAATAAGTGGCGTATGTATGACACGCCAATTCGTATGCCATTTTGGCGTGTTATCAAGACGTATAAATCGCTTTTTAGCGTGTGTACCAACGCGGTTTGGCCTCCATTGACTTACATTACCTTGCGATTGCGTGTCAATTTACGCCAAGTTCTCCTGAGAAAAGAATGGTAGCGAGTAGTATGAAAGCCCGAAAATCCGCATAATATAAGGAGGTTGGTTGGGGTGGTGGATGGTCAAACAACACAGGACTTTCACCCAGGAGACCGGGGATCGTGTCCCGCGTGTCACGTTTCCTAAACCCAACCGTCCCGTTCTTCTTTTCCTAAACCCAACCGTCCAGTTCTTCTTTTCCTAAACCCAACCGTCCTGTTATTGTTTTCCTAAACCCAACCGTCCCGTTCTTCTTTTCCTAAACCCAACCGTCCCGTTCTTCTTTTCCTAAACCCAACCGTCCTGTTAATGTTTTCCTAAACCCAACCGTCCTGTTATTGTTTTCCTAAACCCAACCGTCCCATTCTTCTTTTCCTAAACCCAACCGTCCCGTTAATGTTTTCCTAAACCCAACCGTCCCGTTCTTCTTTTCCTAAACCCAACCGTCCCGTTCTTCTTTTCCTAAACCCAACCGTCCCGTTCTTCTTTTCCTAAACCCAACCGTCCCGTTCTTCTTTTCCTAAACCCAACCGTCCCGTTATTGTTTTCCTAAACCCAACCGTCCCGTTCTTCTTTTCTTAAACCCAACCGTCCGGTTATTGTTTTCCTAAACCCAACCTGTCTGCTATATACAGTGTAGACATACACGCGGATAGCTCAAAATGGGTACAGATGATGCGCCACTTGGCTTTAGAAAGTGGCGTGTATGTTTACGCGAAGTCCTGATTTCCCGTTGCCGCAAGACACCAAAACTTTGAAACGCATACGTATGATCTCAACGTTTCGCTAAAAATATGAATTTAACCATATATGTGTCATATAAAATGTAGGCAACCCTGCATTGACCAGACTTAACTTTTACTAAAGTATGTCAACATATATTAAAATGTTTAACTTTTAAAGTAAACGCATGCTAACATTTGCTAGTTAGCACTAAACAGTGTTGAACAAATTATAATGTTGACCTGATGATTCCCATTAAACAAGTCAAACTCTAAAGTCCATGTGTACTGTACTGTACTGTCCAACTGCTGCCATGTGAAGAGCGTACAACTCTTTCACTTTTATATTTCTTTTGCATATCTTGACTCTGAGAATTTACATCGTCCAGTAGGGAGCCAATTAAACGACTTTCATTCATAACCCAGAGTAAGACTCTCAAACAAGCCTTCCTGTCCAGTGGACTATATGGAGCAGAAAAAAAAAACACTAAGTTTCTACAAGCAGCAAAAATATACAATTTGTGCATTATACGTATCACAGTAGGTTATCTGGGTCTGTAATAATTAGCTGAATAACTCATTTAGCTGTAGTGTGTCTCACACAGTCAACTCCCAGTCAACCGACCTGAAGATCCGGCACCACACCTGCAGTAATAAACACTGGGTGCGCTTCATTATCATACACAGGGAGCGTTCATTTAGCTGCCTGACATCCACATGTGTGACAGCTTTGGTTTCCCCATTACAATTCATCTGCTTCCTGTCCAGTGAAAACCATGTACCTCCAGATGTGTTGATACGGGGTTCTCACAGGACAGCGACGCTACAAACATATGATGACCTTATAGAATATGATGCATTGCTGTAGATTAAACTACCCAATAAGGAGTCCAAATGAGCATAACCTTAACCATCTACAGCAGTAAAATATAACATCCACATGAATGCAGCAGGAATATTAACCCAGAAACATCATGTGACAGGAAAACACTGACTGGGAACATTAAGTACTTTTACTTTCAATTAAAGTAAATATTGCGGACAATACTTACTTTTACTTCAGTAAGGTTTTGCATGCAAGACTTTTACTTGTAGTGGAGTATTTTCACAATTTGGTATTAGTAGTACATTTAGTATAAGTCAAGGGTTTGAATACTTCTTCCATCCCTTGCTGGAACGTGAGTATGAAATACTGATAACAGAGACACTTGACCTTTGATTGGCATGAAAATGTGACTGGTTATGTCATCATTTATGCATTATCTGTATGTATGTGTGTGTGTGTGTGTGTGTGTGTGCTGAGAACGACCGTCTCTGCCGACAGACTGACACAACAGACACATGGACCATTCAGAGAGAGACAGAGCGAGGCCACTGGCGAGCAGGATGCCCTGCCCCGACGGAGAACAGGGTCTGCACTGTGAGCACATGGCTCAAGATGTTTACCTTCGACTCCATGTGTGTTTGCTCTTGTTAAATGAAATAACTCTATGCTGAGTGTGTATTCAGATCCTCTGCTTGAGTAAAAACACTAATACCACACTGTGGAAAAAAAATACTCCACTACAAGTAAAGTCCTGCATTCAAAACTTGACTTAAGTAGAGGTATGTGAGTATTATCACAATTTACTTACAGTATCAAAAGTAAAAAGTACTTAATGTTCCCTGTCAGTGCTCTCCTATTATATCTGATGTTTCTGGATTAATATTCCTGCTGCATTAATGGGTATGTTACATTTTACTGCTGTAGATGTTTAAGGTTGAGCTACTTTTAATTCCTTTATATGCTGTTGGGTATCTACAGCAATGCATCATATTCTATAAGATCATCATATGTTTGTAGCGTTGCTGTCCTGTGAGAACCACGTAGCTCTAAAAAGTCAGAAAAACTGTTTTCAGCTGTTTTCAGCTTTTGGACGATGCATTTCCCAGCTGATCCAAGAGGCTTTTTAAAGACTTTATTTAGCTTTTTGGAAGACGCAAGTATGTGCAAGTGCATGAAATAGCATTTTGAAGTTTAAAGCCACTCTCTCGCTCTTGATGTCTAGGCCTTTTTTTCCGAACTGTCTGACAGGAATCCAAGTCTTTCCAAGTGCATCAATCAATGACTTTACACACACTTCATGGATTCATTAGTGGAAGGGTGTAGCTTGGGCCAAGTAGGAACCCGTTACATTTTGGAGCGGATCCGAATCACGGGGCAGATACAGGTCATTATTTTTCACTTTGGTTAACATTTGGAGATTTGTGCTGTGTCACGCGGTGTCGAAATTTCACACTGCATTGACATTGAGCGATAAGGAATGCCTTGGCGAAAGTCTGCGCTGTCTGAGTTCCCTTCTAGTTCACGCTTGTGTATTTAGCGCAGTCCACTTGTGATCAAATCCCCCCAATATGCATTTATAAAACAAAGCGTATTATTTGATTGATTTGACTTTCTGTCCTGGTGCATGATTACCCTTCATGAAAAGGATATACCGTACGTCATGCCACGCAAACAGGTCTATTATTACGTCAGGACGACGTCAAGAAGGATTGTTTTAGGCGTGGATGAACGGAGTTGAAAGGAGAAACTCCACCTTCACGCTAGTGCATTGTTATTATTCTACAACCTGAATAACTTGATTATGATATTTACACACAGCGGTGACACACAGAGAGAGAGGGAGTGATGAGAGAAGCAGGTTTGAGGATCCCACACGTGCTACCGACTGAGAGGCTTTACATTGTTGGGAGGAATCTCAAGTCAACAAACCCCCAGAGGGAGAGAGCGAGAGTGAGAGCCAACAAAGAGTCCAGTCTGCTTCTCAAGCTGCCTGATTCAAACACTGCAGTCTTCATGCGTCCCACACACACACACACACACACACACACACACACACACACACACACACACACACACACACACACACACACACACACACACACACACACACACACACACACACACACACACACACACACACACACACACACACACACACACACACACACACTTTACTAAATATAGAACATTCACCTACACTAACAAGAGCATCTTAGTATGCTGCTTAACACAACATGGCCTTTGTGTGCTGTAGGTATGAGTGTGTGTGTGTGGGGGTGCAAGGCTTTATATTAAACACCAACATACTTTGGTTCAACTTTTGAGCTACCGTAGGTGTGCACTGTAAAGTGGAAGGATGATACCACAAAATGGTTTCGATCCAGTAGCAGGTAATGCAAAGTCAGAATCACAGATATTAACACGAATACTGACACTTTTTTTTATTATTAAAAGGCAGCTAATATAAAGAGCAATGCATTTTGATTCATGAGGTGAATGCATCTTTAATACTACCCAATGATTAGCCAAAACATAAGCACTTATTTTCATAAGTAATCTGGCTTCGCTAAAGCAATACCGACGTGTTCCCAGACCTCAGTAAATATTTTAGCGAGTATAACGTTATCATAACTGACGACATGATGGATCGAAGCATCGGAGGCCAAGATTTTAGTGTTTAGTTTGAGTCAAGCTCCAAAAACACTGCATTTCCCATAATGCAACTTTCATTAGAAACATTCCTCGGCTGGTAAATGTGCATGGTATAAAGTGGTTACTATTAAAGAATATTATGTTATTCTGTTTTTATCACTGACAAATGCATGTCAGAGCATTATATTGTTGTATTGGGTAGATGAGTAGTACAGTACTGCATCATATCATCGTATCATGTTCATGTAAAAACTAAAGCTGTAAGATAAATGTAGTAAAGTAAAAAGTACGCCATTTCTTTCCGAAATGTAATGGAGTAGAAGTATACTTAAGTAAAGCACAAGAATTTCAAAATTGTACTTGAGTAAATGTGCTTTCCATAACTGAGATTCTGCAGCTGCTATTTATCATTTCCTCTGGAACATTTTTGTCATTCAGTCATTTTCCCATGTGATCCCCCCCCCCCCCCAAGAAAATCCTGTAACAGACGAAGACGACGACAGCAGCTGCAGTTCGCTGGTCCGATACTGCTGGTATTTGACACGAATTGTAGCCTGAGGACTTGTTTAAAAGGATCTACATAAACAGCTTGGACGCTCTGAAGCTTCAACAACACAAGTCTTTACCTGTCTGCAGGATTTCATAGAGAAGTGTGTGTGTGTGTGTGTATGTTGTCTCGGTCTCAGGACTCAGTAGGCCTCTGTGGTGTCTGATTCCAATGCTGCAAACCAGCTGGATTTTTCCCCTGTAAACCAAACGCTCCCTCCCATCGTCTACACACACACACACACACACACACACACACACACACACACACACACACACACACACACACACACACACACACACACACACACACACACACACACACACACACACACACACACACACACACACACACACACACACACACACACACACACACACACACACACACACACACACACACACAGTCTCTGTCTCACTCTCTCCGTCTCGCACACTCTCCTCTCGGTCCACAGACAGACATATGGCTGGAACACACACTTCAAGTTACATAACAAAAGGCGAAAGGCCATTTAAAAGCAGTTTTATTGAGTAGATGTGTGTTTAACCTATTTCTAAGATAAGCGGTATCATCATGATTAGTATCTCTGCCTCATGGCAACATCTTACACATGAACTTTTGATTTTTTTTCCTTCTCCAAACTGTGTTTAAACCAAACATTTAACCCAGTCTCCTAGAAATTACGTTTATCTATACAACTCATTTGCAACCACAAATATGTTTTGGGAGAAACTTAATCCCACCTGGAAACATTTTCTTACCTCCTGAGCTCCTAACCTTCTCTGAACGTCCCAAATGTCAAATGCATGTTAAATGCAACCTTTACTTTACATTTACTTTTTATGTAAGGTAAATTGAATTGAATAAATTTGCGTTTTGGACTTGTTAGTTGAACAAAACAGATAATTTGAAGACACCTTGGACTCTGGCAACTTTCCAGGGAGGTTTTCCACTATTTCTGACATTTAAAGTAATCGGTTAATGGAAAGAAAAAACTGTTAGTGGCGGTCCTAAAGTGAGTTCAGGTGGGTCTTCACTCTAATGTTCACATCTTAATCTCAATGACTTGAAGGCCCAATATTCTCCATTTCTAGCTTCTCAAATGTGAGTTTGTGCTACTTTTCTCTGCTTCATATGATCCAAAAATGAGTTACACTGAATATCTTTGGGGTTTTTATGTCTGCTAAACAAAACAAACAATTTGAAGAGATCACCTTGGACTTTGGGAACTTTTGTTGGCCTTTATCCACTTTTTGTCCCTGCCATTATATTGATTAAATGATGCAGTCCAAGACTAAACAAAGTTCAGTTCAGGGGAGTTTTCCCTCTTATATAACCCCTCCCCCGTGTTCATATATCTTTAAATTGTTGTTTGCATTATAAGTTTACGTGTCTGTTATTTTGAATACTTTGTCAGCATCTTGTTTAAACAAAAAAAAAATGTTTAAAAGAAAAGAAAAGAAAAGGGGGAAAATGAGGCAGAGAAAAAGTCTAAGTTGCATCCTGGACCTCAAGGCTCAAGTTGTGAATGGAGAGCCGGGTAACACACACACACACGCACACACGCACGCACACACACACACACACACACACGCGCGCGCACACACACACACACGCACACACACACACCCTCTTGGTGAGGGAAGTAGCTGGTAGAACTGCCTTAAAAAGATACATATTTTCTTAATTTCTTCTTATCTATTTCTGCACACACAGCGTTTAATATTGTGAAAAAACCCACACACACGCAAGCACGCACGCGCACGCACACGCACGCACACACACACACACACACACACACACACACACACACACACACACACACACACACACACACACACACACACACACACACCCCCTCCTCTCAATCAAAGTGAGATAAAGGTGATTACCGCTAAGAAGCTGCAGAGCCAATCACCAGCCCCCTCCATCCCTGGTCAATCACTTACGTTGGTGTACAGCACACTGTCCATCTCTCCAGCCTCGGACAGCTCGCTGAGGTTCCTGTCCCAGTGTAAAAACGGTTCACTACTGTCGAGGATCTCCATGATTTCCTCCTCGCAGACTCTCTCGGCTCTTCTGGCTCGTTTTCTTGTTGATTTTGCGGCAGAAAAAGCAGCGCAAACAGCGGCGGCGGTTTTGTTGCAATGCAGTCGGACTGGAAACCAAACTCCACAGCTCCAACTCCGGGAGAAAAAAAAAAAAGTTCCCAAGGACTTATAAAAGAAAAGAAAAAAGAAGAAATAGAAACGCGTCCAGCTGGTTTAGACTTTGGGGCTAAATGTTAGTTATGTCAGAAAGCTGTAGCAGTCAGATTGAGGATGAGAGTTGTTGTTGTTGTTAATCATCTCCTCGCTGGTTCAGCGTCCACAGGCAGCTTTCTGCAGCCTCTCTTTGCTTTTCATTCCTCCTCCTCCTCCTCACAGCTCAGACACACAGGAATGCATGGGCGGAGTCACAGAGAAACTGAGAAAATAGGGAAATCAAGCCCAGAAATTCAAGAAAACTACACAAGCGGGAACGACTGATAATATAAATGCAATATAATGCACTGGAGATTAATTGTAGCGTAGCCTATACATGTGAAGTGATTCATCTGTTCCAGCTGTTTATGACACTAGAGTCAAATTCTAACATCAACAAACTAGATTTTCCGGTTTTGAATTTCAAAATAAAGACGCCACTCCTCATTTGCTGTAAATTCAAACTTTTTAAAATTAATCAAATAAGGTTGTGATGTTCCCTGGATGGAAATGATTCTTTGTATATGATGCCGAATTGTTCAGATATTGCATAACATGTTTGTAAAGTTTTGCAAATAAAAAAAACTTAAAAATATTATGAAAGAAACTTTTGTATAAAAAACGGAAATACTAAATTGAACCATACCTTTCTGGGCAAACGCCTTCTGCTCCAAATATAGCAGTTTTAAAGGACATAAGAAAACATACGAAAAACTATTCCTCATATAATAATCATATATTATAATTATTTAATTTATTTATAATCTTTTTAGTTTCTTCAGCTGTCCGACATGTTTTTTTTTCTTCAATACCAGCAGGTGTATTTTCAGATATTCTTTTCCATCTGATACAAATTGGTAATCTTGGACTATATAAATAAACTTGACTTGATTTGAGAATTTGTCAGCTTCTGATGCTCACTGAATAATAAGCTTTTGTCTTTAAATCCACTCCAGCCATTTCCGGTGTCACCCTGTCAAAATGACGCAGCTTCTGAATCCACAGGTTTCCCCCATAACTCACATTCCCGCCCACTCCATCTGACCGACCAATCAGATCACTCCTCAGTTTAAAGTCCATTCGACCGTCAGCCCTGACCTCCTGAGCTTTTTACTGACAAGTGACGCAGCCAATCAGGAAAGAGTTCGAGAATAGCCGTAACCAATAACTTTAGGCCAAGAATACCTTTGGCTTAATCCCGCCCCCACTGTCACGGAAACAGCTTACCAAGGACCACTAGAAAAAGCTAATACAAGAAAAAATACAAAAATAAATGCATATATTTCACATAAACTTTCATAAAGAACGCGTTTATATAAGTTTTTATACTAATATCTGTCAATATTTTTTTGACTTTTCATTTCTGAGTTTATTTTCAATGGTTACTTGTAACTTTTCCTCCTCCATTACGTGCTTTGTAAGTGAAATTGGGAAGTTATTAACACAGGGAGGTTAAACAATACATGCTCTGACTGTTGAAGATGAACACAAATACGAAGAAAAGCAGTCTAGAAAATAAGGTCTATTATAGCAACCATTACAGAGAAATGAACCAGCAGTGTGAGCTGAAATCAACAAGTCACTGCCCAGGAAGGAAATGAAAAACAGATAAGTGTGATAACTGAAAGAAAATGACAAAGCAGACAACAGGAGTAGATAAAACATCAAATACATACATTAATGTTCCGTTATAACAGGGGGGAAATATGGTGAATTTAATTGAACGTGCTTCCTCTAAATTTTCATGCTGGCCTCTCGAGCAGTTTCAGTAAACACGCACATTTCTCTCCAGTGGAACAACTTTCATTTACCAGAGAAATACATGAAGAAAAGAGAGACAGCGACAAGTGAGACATATTACAAGAAGGAACAAATACTTTCATCTGGTGATGATCTATATTTTTCTTACTGTCAAAAAATCCCATTAAATGCAGCTGCAAATAGTTCCTTGCAAACATATAAAAAAGGACAACTCTGGCCATCAGACTAGTAGTTTGAGACTCCTGATTTACAGTTTTCCTCACCTAGAAACAATTTGATTTAGAAAAGAAGAAAAACTATAATAACCTTAGTCTAAGGACACGAGTAAGAGTTGCTGTTAACAGAGCTACGTCTACAACATCTTGTACCGAGTCGTCAAACACAGTGAAAACATTTTAGACTCAAACTTGTATTTCCAACATTATTCTCATACATTCCCATACATAAAACTTGAGTACACAGAAAAAGGGCATAAACTGTATCTTTTAACGGTTCAGTACAAGTAGCACAAAGAAAACCATAATCAGTACGTGTATTTATACTACACAAGTGGGCTCTTTCAGCTTCTCTTGATGCCTCAAGTTCTGCAGGGAGGCGTCACAGTCAAATATGACCGGAGTGTCACAACATATTCTGTCCCCCTTCTCCTTGGGTAAGTCAGTTCCTTTACTTGGTGGCGTTCAGGGCCTCAGTCTTTATTTTGTAGAGAATACAAAAAGAAGTGGACTTGTTGTTGGGTGGTGACAAAGAAGAAAGTGCTTCAAGTTCTGTCTCGAATGTTGTCGCTCAGGAAGACGATGTTGTCTGGAAAAGAGTAATCCAATTATTTTTGTATACACTAATCAGACATGAGAAAACCCTCCCTAACAGTGACTAGGTTTACATGCACACCTACATTCCACTATTATTCCAAATAGGATAATATTCCGAATTTAATACAGGTCATATAAACAGCATATTCCGGATGGATATTCAGAATAAGGCCTTTTTCCGAATTTCGCATTTTCCGATTAAGGCGTGGAATATTCTGGTATTATTCGGGTTTTAGAGGCATTCTTTGGACATGTACAGCGCATTCGGAATATGCGTCTCAATCGGGGTTTTTACGGCTTATGGTCAGCTCTGTGCGTTGCTATGGTTGCTGTACACAAACCAACCGGCTGACAGTTTGCAAGGCTGCAGACCAGATAAGAAGAAAAAACACAGCTACTCTTAAACATTATCAAAGACTTTGACATCAGCAGGTTTTTGCTCAAACATCGCTATGTCGACCTTTTCAAGAAGCTGGTTGAAGGAATGAAAGAGGGAGGCTGTGTTCGCACGGTCCAACAAGTCCGCCGCCGCTGGTAAACTTTGAAAATATTGTATTTTGCACGGCTACCTGTAAATGGGAATATTAGTGAAATACTCACTTTCATTGGTCATGTAAACAGCTTAGTTGGAATATCATCTTTTTCGGAATAAGGGCAAAAAAAATTAATATTATGCGCATGTAAACGTAGTCTACTAGCTGATATTCCACAAATATTCAAAATATGACAATATTACAAATTCAATACGGGTCATGTGAACAGCATATTCCGTCCGGATATCTAGAATTGGGCTTTATTCTGAGATGGAGAATTTTCTGATTACCACATGTGGGATATGCCGGGATTATTTAGGTTTTAGGAGCATTCTTTCACGCGTACAGCGCATTCTTATGAAATATGCGTCTCACTCGGGGTGTTTTTTACCGCAGTTTGCGGCACACGGCCATTTGCCTGTTTACGGTCAGCTCTGTGCGTTGTAAACAAGCCAACAGTTTGCAGGGCTAGGGCGGTGATGAATGGCCAAAAGAAAAGGAGAACACAGCTATTTTTAAACATGAAGGACTCGGATGGTAACAGGTTTTTGGAAAAGCGCAAATTTCAAACGCCGACCTTTTCAAGAAGGTGGCTGAAGTCAATCCAGACTTGTGTCACATTTACGATATTAAGTCCGACCTGGTAAGATGTTGCTGTCCCGACTTTCATGTAAAAGCAACTTTAAACATGAGCGACGACGTGTTAATCGCCCCATATTCACATAAAGAGGTGCAGGTCTGACTGGGGCTGAGGATCGTTCAAAAGGTTTCCATACTGGTACCGATACCGTGACTTCGATACCGGTTCCTAAACGATACTTTTTCGATACCAATTTTACATAATAAAAAGAAATGACAACATTACACATTGCAGTCCATTGTACTGAACTGCCTTGCACTATATTTTATATTTAAATCTTAAATAAAAAAATATTCCTTCCCTCTCTTCAATTGTTATTGTATATTTTTTGTAAATTCTATTGGATTGTTATACTGCATACTTAACAGTATTCTTTTTATATTTATTACTGTCCTTTCTGTTTTTATTCTTTATATGTTAAAGTGATGGTTCGGAGTAATTTCACCCTAGGGTCCTTTGCACCATGATCTCGAGCCAAACACCCCCCCAGAAGCTTTTTTCACCTAAGGAACATTGGAGAGTTAAGAAGCGGTAGCGTTTCGCTGAATAGCTTGCGTTAGAGTTGGATCCGGCGACCTCTCTTAACATTACCCCACTAATAATGCCCGATTGATACCAAACGTCTACAGTAGTACAAATAGGTTATGCACTCATAAACGATGGATTGTAAAATTTGTAAGTACACCAGAAGTTTATGTAAATAACACTTGCCTGCTGGCTTCTGCTCTCGTTGCTGCTGCTGCTGCTGTTACTACTGGGCAGTAAGAGTGCTTAGGGACATCTACAAATTACAAAAGAGATGCAACAAAAATATTTATTAATTTAATGATTAAATAAGGTAATGTCTCCAAACTTACCTCAATTATTACTTGTCTCCTGCTAGTTATACTACAGCACTTACTTTAAAAAATAAGTTAAATTAAAAAATATTTTTGTTGCATCTCTTTTCGGTGTTGTAATTTGTAGATGTCCCTAAGCACTCGTCTTACAGCAGCAACAACAACAGCAGAGAGCAGAAGCCAGCAGGCAAGTGTTATTTACATAACCTTCTGGTGTACTTACAAACTTTACAATCCATCGTTTTATGAGTGCATAACCTATATATACTAGTGTAGACCTTTGGTATCATTTCGGGCATTATTAGTGGGGTAATGTTAAGAGACACTTCGGATCCATTAGCCTCTGCGCTAAGCTATTCAGCGGCTAACGCTACTCTACGCTAACTCTCCCAATGTTAGACCCAGGTGAAAAAAGCTTCTGGGGGGGTGGTTGGCTCGAGGTCATGGTGCAAAGGACCCTAGGGTGAAATTACTCCGAACCATCACTTTAAGTGATTGTTGTACTTTGAGAGCAAAGATTAACCAGAGTCAAATTCCTTGTTTGTTTACGCCGATACCGATTACGGCACAAATCTTTGTATTTATTTTAAGCTCCTACTACGCGAGCCCCGTCTCGGAGTTTTTCCTGCGGGTCTCTACGGCGTGTAACATTAAACAGCCGATCACAAAACATGACTAGATCTAGGTAGTTCTTATTAGGGGTGGGAATCACCAGAGGCCTCACGATACGATATCACCATACTTATGTCACGATACGATATTATTGCGATTTTAAACATAATGCAACATTCCGCGATATATTACAATTTAGTACCTTTTTTCCCCCAACTTCAAATGACGTCCCCAAAAGGAAACTTTGTCAACATCTGTTTTATCTAAAAGATAAATTTCTCTGTTTGTTCATCTCACTTAAATTGTATTGCTGCAAAATGGGATTGGCACACTTGGCATCTGTGTATTGATACAGTATTGTCACGGGAAATATCGCAATACTATGCTGTGTCAATTTCCCCCCCCCCATGCTTATTGGCTCACGGACTCTGATGAGATTTACTCCTTAGGTATTGTAATTGGATATTGAATGACGAGGCATTTTTCGATACTCGATACTTCAGAGACGATTGAATTCGGCCCCCAGCCCTCCGTCTGATAGAAGCTGGTTAGTTGCCTGACCTGCGATGATGGTGGTGGCCTGGCGTCTGACTTGGTTCTTGTCCACATATTCTCCGTAGTCCAGTTTCCCCTCTACGAGAATCCTTGACCTGAAAGAGAAAAAGAGAGCGACTCGGGATCAGTCACGTGATGCTTCCTCTATCGTGAGTTTTGGTTGGCTGACTCTTCTGAATCTTCACAGTCCTGCATTTCCCTGGAATTTACATTCTCTGAAGGCAGGGCACAGAGATAAAAAGGCCTCACCCTTTTATCTTGAGTACTTTTTTGCAAACTCTTATGAACCTCTGGCCAGAAGGGACCTAAATGTATGACAATTATTAGCATTCTCACATTTTATGGCTTTTTAAGCTCATGATGAAACACCCATCCCTAAGATTTTAGCATTTTTTTAAGTAAAAAAGAACAATTTCAACTTATTTTATCCAGTTTTAGACAGTCAGATGAAGAGAAACCCTTTGTATCATATCATCTCGGCAGGTTTGAAAAAAAAGGAGCATATAATAAAACAAAGCAAATAAACCTTGATGACATCTAGCTTTTGGTTCTCATGTTGGACAAAAGAACAAAGTGTCCTCTAACAACCTCATATGTCATCTTATATTACGATATCAATATATAAATCGTGATAGTAATGTTTCTTGACAATCAACTGAGAACCTGTTAATAGAGGTTCAGTTTCGTACTAAATTAAATTCCTGACAAATGAAAGTAACATCACCACATTGATGTAAAAAAAAATAAAATAAAAACATAAACTGCCCAAAACTGCTTAGTGCACCCAGAACAATAACAGGGATGGACACCACTGTACTACAAATACTATATACAGCAAACTACTATACATTAAAATCCCTCACTGTGACAAACGTCTATCGTCCCATCCCGAGCCATCTGCCAAATTAATGTTTTGTAATGTCATGCAAAACATTTTTAGAGTCTTCACGGACAGGAAACAGCAGCCGTGTTCAGCTTAAATCAGATGTGAGGAAGAATACAAATAGACAGCAGTGTAAAGCGGATCATCCTGTTTTTTTGTTATGAAAACTTCATCACAGGAATCCTCTGCAACTTGAAATACATTTAAAGGTGCTCAAAGCGATGTTGGGTGACGTCACTTCTTGTTGACGTTCGAAGTATTGTCAAACAAAACGGAGGCTAGTTCGCCCCTCCCTCCTCCTCATCCCCTACCCCTCCCTTCTGTGCTTCCTGAAAGAGTCATGAACGCGCATTGTGGAAGTAGCCTACATGCTAACGCTGCTGCGGTGATGGCTCAACCAAATCCTTCTCGTTGGTTATTGGCTGGAACGCTGTTATGTTTGGTGGTGCAGGTTGGCCAGTTTGTAGTTTTTGCAAGTTCAACATGGGTTATAGGTCGAAAGTTGAATGAACGAGTACTTATGTCCTTTAGTTTTCTTACAGGGTGAGTCGTTGTTGCCCATAACACGCTAGCCTTCTGCTAATGAATGCTGATTGGTCAGTGAAGGAGTGATTACGATCAGAGATCCAGCTTGACGGCATCCGAAGCAGAGCCTGAATATCAGAGTGAATATTTCGGCGTGGTCTTTAAAACATCAGCAAACCTCTTTCTAGCACGAGTGTTAACAGGGAGAGCCGAACCTGTCAGCTGTGTTGTCGATGTCTCGAGAGAACAAAGGAAGCGACTCAGAGCTTGCCGTAAAGCAGTATCTCTGGCCGTATATGTGTATGACGTCATTGACATTTTAAAAAGGCTTTTTAGAACCAAAAAGTTACTTTAAAAAAAATCTAACACCCAGCAGTGTGTATTTTCTTAGCCTCCCCTTTCGAATGCAACATTCAAATTACTAGACAAAAAATTATATCCTGAGAAAAGTGGGTTTTGAGGGGTATAGCTCCATAGAGCCCCATTCATTCTGCACTGGCCTGTGAGCGCCCCCTATATGGAACTCTGGTGGAACTGCAACCAGTTCAGAACCCGGAAGTAACGAGGGAGTGGAACTTCTTGATATATTAGAAGTTCTTTGGTACTGTATACTATCAAAAAAGTAAATACAAATAAACCGATGTATTCGAGGTGTAGTCCTGGGCCCGTACCCTTTCTTGACGTACTGGTAGGCCACGTCTCTCAAACCAGGTTTGAACACCGACACGCGATGCCACGTCGTCTTCTGACTGATGTCACCTGGAGTCACAGAAACACAGCACACACACATCAGCCTCACAGACACTACACGCTGCAGCACAAACCCTTTTCGCACATTTCCTTATGTGCTTCATACGGTCAACATTCGCACAGTACTTAGTCAATATTTTTGCACACTTTGTTTTAAACACTGTACAGCTCTTTTTATTTTTGAACATATTAACAAATCTTTAATTGTAAATGTCTATTTTTTTATTTAAGATTCTTGACTTGTGCAGTACTTGGTCATTTCTCTTCTCTTACTGTGTTTATTGTGAGCGTTATGCCCCAAAATGCCACCGCAAATTCCTTGTATGTGAATCCCTTCTTGGCATCAAACCAGATTCTGATTCACATAATGAACTTTTACAGTCTACAAGTCTAGACTAAGAACATTGTAAAAACAGATAATAAAAATACGAGTATATGTAAACCTCCGCTGAAGGCTGTCTGTACGGACTTATTTTTATTCATCATTTTAAATGTAGGACGGTGAATAATGCATAAGGGTTGGAGATTAATGCTTCAGGGTCAGACACAGTATTACAGTGCCTTTTTGTGTCGTTTTGAGTCACCTTCACACGCTGTACGTGGTCATTTAAAACCTTGAAATCCAACAACAGTAATGTAGTATGTGTTCACTTTTAGAGACAGAAATCAGAGTGCAACAATGACCTCTAGTGGCAAAATACGACACCTGCAGAGCGGATCGCGAGTACAATTCACAGCTAGTGTCACAGTAATATCTTGACTTATTTAAACACCGGATCCATGGCCAATTCATAAAACCATTAATAAGTCCATCAGCTGTCAATATCATATCATATGAAACTAATCGCTAAAATAAACATTATTCTAAAAGAAAATGTATTAATAATTAACTGTTACAATCTGTTGATTTAGCCTTTCAACAGGAATGTAAGACCATTGGTCCTGTGAAAACCATGTATCTCTAGGAGCCAAGAAGAAGAGCCTTGTTTCCAGCTCTGTGACAATGTTCTTTTATTCAGATAGTCTAATTAGATTTTCTTTATTTATACTTTATTGAGATAGATAGATAGATAGATAGATAGATAAAAATTAAAATGTATTACCTTAATGGTTTATTTAGCCCAAGCATTTTCTCAACCCATAAAAAGGAACACTCAAACATTCAGTTTATGTGAAAAAAGAAAACAATCTCCAGACATATTGAGGATACAAAATCAGTTGAGTTTGCTTCTGTTGCAATTTGTCCTAGGATGACCCCCATTTTGGCTTAAAATGACTGGACTAGCCCGGCGTATCCTTTACATGTGCTCTGCCTTCAGGGGATATTCTGTGCTTTTCACAAGGTCAGTCATGATTATCTCATGAGAAACAAACACATAGTTTAACACTAAAATGAAGCAAATACTATAGCAAACATAACTTTTCTAACATTATATCTATCTATCTATCTATCTCCATCTATCTCTATCTATCTCTATCTATATATCTATAAAATAAAAATATATATATATATATATATATATATATATATATATATATATATATAATGTATTACTTTAATGGTTTATTTAGCCCAAGCATTTTCTCAACCCATAAAAAGGAACACTCAAACATTCAGTTTATGCGAAAAAAGAAAAAAATCTCCAGACTCTTTTCACTGGACAGCGGCGTAAAATAAATGTGTGCACCTTCAGCAACACACTTGCTGCAGGAAAAACAGGGACACTGAAATGTCGAAGGATATTTCAGCCACAACCCTGACGTGCAGACAGACCTTCAGCTCTTGTCCCGTAGCAAGCACCTAACATACACGAGGCTGACACCGTGTCAAAAGAGGAAGGTCAGACTAGGAGTGCTTTGACTTGCAGATTCAGTAATTCCAGCCAGACATATGTGGTGTGGGGAAAATATATACTTTTGTAAGCATATATGTCTTAGCGACTATTGCTGCCGTGTAGATCTGCAAAGATTAATCATGGAGTCGATTAGTTGTCCACCATTTAATTAAATCGGCAACTATTTTGACAATTGATTTATCGGTTTGAGTCATATATTTACAAAAAGAAGTAGCAAATATTCTGATTTCAGCTTCTTAAATGTGAACATGCTCTAGCTTCTTCTCTCTTCTGTGACAGTAAACTGACTATCTTTGAGTTGTGGACAAAACGAGACATTTGAGGGCGTCATCTTGGGCTTTGGGGAACACTGATCGACTTTTTTCACCATTTTATCGATCAAACAACTAACGGATTAACTGAGAAAATTATCTACAGATTGATCGACTGCAAACAATCGTTAGTTGCAGTGTGCATTTTGTCCCTGTGTGATTATAGTTGAATAATATATTTAATCATATACACTGGGCCCTATACAACATGACTCCAGCACTTTGTCATCTGTTAAGGAAGTCCAAGTCTGGATGTTTTGTGGCAAATTATTACTCCACCACTCTGAAGTGTCCGATCAAAACAACCTGAACTAATTTAGATGAGCCTGGGAGGAGGGTTTTATTGTCCGTAGACGGTCATGACGTTTTCCAGCTGGACAGCAACAAAATCTGACTAAACAATATCAAATCTGGTGAGGGCGCTTTTTGTTAGTTTGCGCCAGCTGACCGGAGATCTGTCAGGTGCATGATTAGTTACTATATGCATAATAAATATGTGGGTCTTTAGTTTATGTTAGTAGCAGGATGTGGATTTCTTACCGTTTTAGCATAAAGCACAGTACGTTTAAAAAAAAAAAAAAATCATCAAGTAGGACTCAACACTGTACCTGTTGGACTCATCTCTCCGTCTCCAGACCGCCACATTTCATTGGTTGCTAAGGAGAAGATGGTAACCGGGTTACGACCCTCCACTTGTCTCATCACTGGGTCCTGACCCACTCGGCCTAACAGCTGCACACGGTTTATCGCTGGAATAAAGACACAGAAGATCCCCATTATTAGACAGAAGAGTTTCACGGGTAGACAGGGGTAAGATAGGTTTAATTAATAAGAGAGAGGAAGTAAAACAGAAAATTTACTCACATCTCTCCAGGATGAGGCTGGTGTCTGTGCTTCTGTATCGCACCACCTGTCTGAAGATCTGTGGAGGGATGAGATCAAATATTTACTTTGTAAAGCCGCAAGTATTAGTAGTCTTGCTATATGTGTACCTGATAGATGTCAAGGTTTCCCCTACTATTATAAGGCTTAGGCGCAGCGCTTAAGCCATTTTTGGCACCACCTTAAACCGATGGATGTAAAATCAATGTGAGCATCAAAACTAACCAAATGAATTTTCTCAGATCAGATCTAATGGTTGGAGTTGGTCCCCAGTGGACTTGTCTTTAAGCTTTTTGAATGTTATTTATTAATGATCTGCCCTAGCTTTTCCACTGTTTTAGACACAGATATGGAAATAATAATGGTCCAACTCCAAAATGATGTGAAATTGCATATTTCTTCTGAGAGAAAAAAAAAAAACATTTTCTTGAGGGAGAAACCCTACCCCCCCCCTGTCAAATATGTGCACCTACGTCTTCCACAAACCTAGGGGGAAACACTGTATGTGGTCTAGTAATAATCATTTCTTGCTCACCTGTGCTGAGGCACTTCTCAACATCTTGTCTGTGCTGCGCAGACAGCTCCGAGGACTTTTTAGGGACAGATCTGAACAACAACAAAATGTGTGGCATGTAAACATGTCATCTTTAAGACAGTAGAAAAGTATACAAGCAACTGTATAACACTGGAATTAAAATCAAGCAAACTAAACACTCTGAGTTTTGCCTCCTACCATCAGGAAGGAGGTATACCTCCCAAAAACATGCCAGGTCTAACAGATACCTGAGATCATTTGTACCATCAGCTGTTGGGTTTCTCAACAAACTATAGGTCATCTGCCATCCCTGCCCATGTCACAGCACATAAGTATAGTATACATGTGTATTTATGTTCTTATCTATTTAATATTTCATGTTTTTATGTGGGGGTTTTTTGTGCCAATGTGTATGTGTTGGCTACCTGTTGTGATTTTTTTATTTTTATTTAACCTAACTGATAAAAACAGACAAAATAAACACCTCTCAGGAAAATGCACAACAATTCAACAGCATCGCTAACTACAGCTATAAATAATCATACAGTTGAATCAACACCTCTCTAAAAGTTTAAACAAAAACTGAACAGTATAGCCTTCATAAAAAGTCAGATTTATAGCAGAAATGTTGCATTAGACTGCATTAGTTTTTAGCTAGGTGTAGCTAATAAACTGGTTACTTTGTGTCTAACAGCACAAAAGCAGTTTAAAAGGGGCGCCGGAATCAATATTATCATCATCATCATCATAAGAGGGTGTACTAGTTATACGCGCTGTGAAGTGAATTAACGTTATTAGATGTTTTAAGTCATGATTACAACAACGAGCTGTGTGTTAACCGACAGGCGAGGCAGCAACACAATTAACAGATTTTAGCATGGAGTCTGGTGAGATTAGCGGTTGTTATAGAAAGTGTGCTCGGGTTTTCTGGGTCTGTCTGCAGACAGACGAGCTGAAGAATCAAACGTGTGAGCGGGGACTCAAAGTCACAGCAGCAGGCTTCTGGGGTCTCCCGCCATTAGGATGTGAACATGAAATACATCTTTAAAATTAACGTTTTTCTCGACATGTTTTGGTTTACAGATTGCAGTAGCTTAAACAGCAGAGGAGCGGCAGTTTGTTGGTAGAAAACGGTGTCAACGTGCGCTAAAAAAAGACCAAAAAAAAGCATGCTTAAAACTTACCAGGTGCAAGACTTCAGAGCAGACTTTGGTAACCTCACGCTGTTTCCGGTCCGTCTTCAACAAAAGCCCGACAGTCTACCGGATGTCTTCTTCTTCTTTAGAGTTTAACGGCAGTTGGCATCCAAATCGTTGCATTACTGCCTCCTAGTGACTATAACTCAATACCTAGTTGTTCAGACCAATACACTACACTTTCCTAAAAACACCAGTATCTTTCAAAAACGCAAATAGATATTTCCTTCCAGTCATAATAACGCCACTTTCAAGGACATCTGTTATCTTGATTTCACCTAAACCTAATTTCCGGCAGTCCAGCAAACATAACCCCCTTTCTCGCTTATATTTCCTGCATGACAACAATACATGCTCCACTGTCTCCATTACCTCACATACATTACACTGGCCAGTCGGATGTTTCCCCAATATAAAAAGTGTACCATTTAATCTACTATGACCTATTCTCAGTCTGCTGACAATTACTTGATCTTGTCGGTTAAACCCACTATAACTCATCCCTCCTTGGCCTACCTTAGCCTGAATCCTATGCAATTTCCTCCCCTTATTTCCACCATCCCAATACTGTTGCCACTGTCTGGAAATTTCTTCCCATACAATGCTCTTCCCCTCTGCCCTTGATAGTTTAACATTCAGTTCCACAGCACCCTTCTTAACCGCTTCCTTTGCCAATTTATCCACTCGCTCATTACCTGGTATACCTGCATGAGCAGGAACCCACATGAACACCACATTCACCCCCTGATCAGCAAACCTTGAATTTGTAAACAAAATTTCATACACAATTTCTTGGTGATACCTGGCAGATCCTGATTTGAGACTCGACAGCGCTGACACTGAGTCACTACAAATGAGCACATTGCGCATCTTCACCTCTTCCACCCATTGTACAGCTAACAAAAGACCTACCAATTCAACAGCATGCACACTTAAATAGTCTGAGGTTCTCCTACTGACTCCAGTCTGACAACTGGGAATCACCACAGCTGCCCCCGTTGCCCCTGTCAGTAAATCTTTCGATCCATCAGTAAAAACCTGTACATAACCACTACCGGATGTCGATAAAGTTCCGTATTTTTATTTTGCATTTTTGTTGTGAAAGTGAATTAAAGTTAGATCACATTTGTAATTTATCCTTTATCCTATTTATTGACATTTTTCTATTTATTGTTTACCTTGTGTAACCTAAAGTGCTTAATAAATACAGATTTTAATATTATATTATTATCATTTCATCCCTTAGGCTATATTTAGTAAACTACTTTGTAAACTATTTCCAGGAGTGCTACAATCTCTATCATTATTTATTACCTTATATTGTTGATTTTTGGGATGTAACTGCAGATGATAGATGAGATAAATGAATGGCATTGTGGGTGCAACAAAAACGTTGCACCCAGGATGTCTGTTCTGTTCTTGATGGAGGACCTTGCCCCCCATGGATGTATTATCACCCCCCACAGACCTCTGGCCGAGTGACTTCCCACCTAGAGTTTGTTTCTAACTTTATTAACAAACAAAATTACAACAACCAACAAAACAGATTTTAGGGATTGTATATGTATTTTAAAAAAGAAAAGACATTTAAGATATTAAATAAAGAAATGAAAGTAATTCACTAAGTTATTTCAGTAATACAAATGTCAAGTTTAGTTTAAACTCAATTTATTTTTATATAGCCTGTGACATTTTTCCATACAACAAATTGTACAAAAAATATATAATCTTTGTCCATGTAATTGCCTAGTGTTCTTATCCTGTAGCTGGATCAATGTCACCCCAGAGGAAACAACAAGGGAGGGCTCAATATGCTACAGAAGGAATGTTTCCAACATGAAATCTCCTAAAGAATAACTGCAGCTGAAGGAAAGTGTGTTGAAAGGTATAAAGTCCAGAAAGCAGCAGATTAACAGATTTCTCTGAGCCCTCGTGGACCTGTTGGGAACGTGTGTCTAACTCAGTGAGTCCTTTTGGTTAAACTGTTTTCTGATATTCTTTTCATTTTAAGACTGGTCCAAACATCTATTTGTCATCTATTTAAAGTATTGAAACTAGCTGAAGTGAATGTCGCATATAGCACACATTTACATTAAGTCAACTGTACCTGTACTGTAACCTCAGTGTATCTGGATGAAGCTCTGCATGAATGACTTCAGTTCACAGGACCAG